>NC_044508.1:16046797-16089297 GCF_902362185.1 Chanos chanos | reverse complement strand
TTGTTTACAGTTGGTTATGAATTGGTTAAGAGCCAGTTGGGCCTAGCAAGGCGGTTTTTGGCAGGGGCTCTCAGCATAACTGCCCCCCCCCCCCCCCTCCTCCCCTCACCCCCATCCAAAAGCACCTCTGTGAGCCCATCCAGGATCTCTTGTTCTCTTTTCAGGCTGCAGACTGAGTGGTGATGCCATGTCGTCATGAGGAGAAGAATAACATAGCTAAGCCCTCTCTATTTGTTCCTACTCCTTTTTTTTGTGTGTGTGTCTGCTACAGCCTGTAATTATCTACAGCTGAAAACAAGTACACGCTGAAATGCCCATTGGGCCATAGAAATGGAATTATAGCCCATGTCTTCTTCCTTTCTCTCCTGAAAGAATGCATCTTTTTGTGTAAGAGAATATGTGTTTAGTTTAGTTTGAACTAGTTCACCAGGGAGGGGGGCCTCTTCACAGACCACTCGTGTGAATTTCTTTGTTAAAACCTCACCCCCCCCCCCATGTCTTGATGATGGAAAATTGATCAGGGCCTGAATCAGAGGTTCAATATATGGTCCCTTCAGTCTATTGTCTAGGTGAATAGCACATGGTGAAGGCTATGGGCAGGTTGCTATTAATATGACAGCCTACTCCATATCCAGCTATAATTTCTAATGAAATACCTAATCTCCATTATTTTCCTTTGGGCAGGCGATACTGTGAAAGAAAAGGAGTGAGAGGGAGAGGAGAAAAAAAGGCTTTTCTTTCAGTTTCTCGTGGCAGTTGTATGAGAAATGGCAAACCAATAATTTTTGTCAAGTTCTTTTTTTTTTCTGCAGCCAACTGAAATGCTTGTGGATTGCCACAGTTTAAAAAGGCACCCAGATAAAGCCATTCAGGGAGCTGAATGAGGACGCCATCTGTTTTTTTATTTTCTCCTTTTTCTTTTCCTTTTTCAATCCTTGTAATCAAATTTGAGCAAAATCAAATGGGGGTAGGGGGTGCTTTGGAGTTTCAATGAAAGTACCTTTTGTTGCTCTGAAACGAGCAAGTAATTTACAAAATGCCCTTCCTTTGTGTGGGAGGCTAAAGGAAAAAGGAAATCAGTAGCTTTTAAAGCTAGGCCTTGCTGCGACTGTGAAGATAATGAAAGCCGTCTGTGTTGTGGGGTAGAGAGCATTTCAAAGACAGGCCTGACTCAGGGTTACACTGCTGAAAAAGCCGGTGTGTGTTTGTTTTGTGAGGAGAGCTGAGGCAGACGTCCACACAGTGCAAGCCGGGGGTGAGCTGCTGAAGACAGATGCCCTGCTACTACTGTAAGGAGTTTCCCTGCCATTGATATCTTTACCTGTTCTCTCCAGGCATCCTTCACTCCACGCCGAAGCTGAACGGAATAGACGGAAGCTGGAAACATATGGAATACTGACAGAGCTCCAGCTCTCCTCGCAAGAGAGAGAGAGAAAGAGGAGAGGAGAGAAGAGAAGAGAGAAAGATAGAGAGAGATCTTTTTATGATTTCTTTGCTCTGACGGTGGAGGTGGAATACTCTACAAAAGGTGAGTGTCTCTTGGGTCTCGTCATTGTAACCTGAGTGTTCTGGTCCTCGCCTATGAGGAGATGCAAAAGACTTTGAGCTGTTGGCTTTTTTTTTTTTTTTGCTGAGCACTGCCCTGTGGTAGGATGCAGGTCTTTGGTGTGGATTCTCAGTGTTGTCCTCTCAGGATCTTGTCTGTCACACGAGAGAGAGAGAGAGTTTAAGAGGCTTGGGGGAGAGTCGAGTTAAAAGCCTCCAGGGACAGCTGGAGCCATGGCGCATCTTAGCAATACCACAGGAAATTACCGCTGCACACATTAGCGTTAAAATGCAAATGAGGTTAAATCAATTCATTATGTCTGGACAGTGACCAGAATGATTTTACTGTTCATGAAAGATGTCCGAAGTGGATTTAGTTAAACTTTTTTTTTTTTTTTGGTGTTTTTACTTTGTAGAGCCCATTAAGTTAATTGCAAAATCAAATTAGTGCACCAAACTATTGAAATTGTTCATATTTTCTTCCAGAATGCGTGTTGAATTGATCAAGTATATATTGTTTCTGACCTTGTTTCCAAAGTGGTTCTTTTCAAGTTGCCTCCTCCTTTGTTGCAGTAGCAGATTATTTTGCCCTGACCTGAATAAGTTTTGAAGAGGTCCTGGGGATTTTTTGATTGACACGGCTTATTTCAGACAGTGCAAAAAAAAAAACCTTTTGAATTTCCACTGAATGCTACAATGCATAATGCATATGCATGTTGTGATGCATATACCCTGTGCATGAATTACCTTTTTAAGTTGCTCTATTTACGACCGAAGTTATGGCTTTTTTTATTTTTTTTTATTTTCAACTTTTATGTTAATTTGCCAAGTTTCAAGTGCCAAGGCTTCAATTCCTGCTACCAATAACAATAGACAAACAGGAAATATTCAAATAAGTTGATTTCTCACTTGGTAAGTTCAAATGTCAAAATTTGCACTGGAACAAAAAACATGGTTAAATTCAATCTCAGTTTGAATAGAATCGTTAATGAATTTACTCTCTACTGCCACCCAGTACCAGCAAAGGCAGCTGGCAGCCCCTGGGATCACAAGTCACTCAGCCGGAGAGCATCACTGCCTCGTCTGTTATTTGATTTAGAAATTTACAGCTCTCTCTGTCACCGGGCTCACTCATGTGCATCCCATAGCAGGCATTAAGTGCGACGATGGTTTGCTTTTACCCTTTGTCAATGTTACTTAATTTCATAGTTATCTCAAATCAGTATTTCAGTGCGTGCAATTTACCCCTGATAAATTTCATTTTTCTTGTTTCCTGAGACGTGAAATGCTGAAATACTGTATGGTAATTTGTTTAAATATTTAATGCATTCACGACATTGCCTTCTGTCATATGTGTATATTTATTTTGATAAGTGGAAAAAAGACAAGTCTGAAGCAATACGTGAATGTTTGCCCATTTTTAAAGCACGTGTCACTCATTGCATATTTTATGTCATAGTGGGTTGCTATGGCTACGGGGGTGAGGGTTACAGGGAGGGTTATGGGGAAAGGCTGCCCCGGATTACATGGCACGGTGGAGATCTCCCTCAAGGGTATTCAGCGGGAATAACTTAATGGGACGGTAAAGTGAGGGGAGGATTCAGACACTAGGCACTAGAAGCGAGAAGGCGGTTCTGACCAGCAATTAGAGCCTGTTGAGCTGTGGCTTGTCAACGACTGATGATAGAGCACTTCCACTCAGCTGGCCTGGCCCCTCTTATTACCGCCTCCCTCGGTCGCGGCCGCTCTCAGTCGTTTGACCCCGGACCGTGGCGCGCTGCGCATATATTGTCACAAGTTATCCATATGGCACTGGTGATTGGAAATTACGAGTGCCAACAGGATTTTGATGCCGTTAGGACGGTGAAAATGCTAATGAGTCAATGAGCAGTGTGTTTGGTGTACTGTGCCCTGTCGCTTCTCATGCTCGTTTTATATTGATGATTTTCCACTCGGACAGATTTATGTTGTGTCCACATACAGTAAATGTGCTGGATACATGCAGAGTAAACGGATGGATGTGATGTGTACATTAGGTGTCTGTAGTGAACCTCCGCGTGCGCACTCATGCCTGTTTTATGCTGTAACTAATGTATAGGCAGAACCTGTCAAATAGTAACATTCAGAACATGCAGAAGATGGATTCCTTCATTGAGGTTACAACATAAATACACAGACATTATATAAAAACAAAAGGCTGTCAAATATTAGTTGCCTTCCATGCATTTATTCATTTGGGGGTACACATTTATGTGGTCATGTGAATTAGGATTATCCCAATAATTTATTCTCTAAGAGCAGGGAAATATGTCACTCATATTCGCCTATGCGAACTTAAACTTGACTTGAATTATCCAGTGTGATTTTCCTGAGGGCAATCACAGGTGCTCATGCTATTAGGTATTAGTGACAGAACATTTAATTCAGGTATAATCTTAGGCTACTTTGTCTCACTTGGGGCTTTGGCTTGGCATGGGGTTTTAAGCACCTACTTGCCTTAAAACCAGAAATTAAGAACGATTTATAGACAAACCCCCAGCAAAGAAGACCTAACCCTGTATTTAAGTCAGCAACTACCTCCCTTTGCCCCTGGAGAGCTGTAATTAATAGGGCCAAAGACCCCCTGGAAAAACTCTGCCCCACGATAATCTTGAAATGTAAATGAGTGGTTTAAGAGCGATATTACTGGATGTCCAGGAGACACTGCAGAATTAAGACCACAATCTTGGTTTTCCAGCGGACTTCGGGTTCCTCTAATACTGCGGCTGTGACTTAAGAAACTGTTCATCTGCCACGTTTACACAGACAGCGGTGGAGATTGGGCCTGTAGCACAGGCGCTAGTCACGACCAGATTTCCGACAGAGGACATATAAAATAATTCCCAGAACGTGTTGGCCATGGTGGTTTTCTCTGACCTTGGTAACTTGAATTTCCTGCTCTTGTCAATAAAAAAAAAAAGGCCTGTTTTGATTTTCTGCTGTCCCTCATTAGTAATGTATGAAATAAGATTCTAAACCAGTGCGCTAGGTCAAAATGGCATGTAAGCACCAAAATATCAAACAGTGTATGGTGTTTAGATTAGTGTACCAGCCTGGACCTTCTGCTCTCTGCTCTTCTAAAGAGATTTTCAAGGTCGCTATCAAACTGGCCCAGAGGTCCTCCTCATGTTGTCTGTATGTTGTATTTCACACCTAACCACAATTTTTACTGAGTGATTTATGGAGAGGGGAATAGCTAGAATGCATATCGGGCTAACAGTGAAATTTTGGATAATTTTATAATAATTGTTACTTGTTGATACTTTTTGCCTAATCTGCATATGATGCATTTAATCCCATTTAATCTGAGGCACTTGATAGTCTCTTTCTATGAGTACAGTTGTTGTGTGAATGCTTAAGCAAGAGATGAGTGAGGTTTGTGCATTTGCGGTGTCACGGTTTTCTCGGTCTCTTGGAATGGGGCAAACACTCTTTGACAGCCTGTGGCCAGGTGCCCACCCCAGCTGGAAGCCCACTGGCTCACAGGGTGTCATGTAGCCATTCAGAATCTGAAAGATAGCCCCTCTCCTACGTCTGACTTAAATGGTTAAAAGACTGATTGCATCTTCCATGCATTTTTTTTTGTTAGCGTTTTCTTTTTCCCCCCCTGTTATGACTTCTCCAACCAACCATCAAATGACAGCTAAAGACAAATAATATAGTTCCTTTTCGTTTTCCTTAGACCTGCCGACAAAGTTATCTGAAGCACTGGTTGATGGTGAAGGGTAGGAAGGAGTCCATACGTCTCTCCATACCTGAGTGACAAAAGCTAAGCAGTGGGTTGTTATTGATTGAGAAATCCAGGACCAGCTAGGGGAGGTAATGTGTTACAGCATGACAGGCTAAAATGGGGAGACATCACTCATGGATAATTGGGTGCTTTTGCTTCTCTTGTAATGTTTGGCAGTGTGTCTTTTTTTCCGAGGGGGGGTGGGGGGTAGGGGGGGCGACTTGCAGTTTCCAACCATTAAGGCATCCCATGCTGAGAGATGACACGGAATTAAAACGTGTCCAAATGGGCCGATATCTGATAAACACCAGCAGAAGTCAATTTATTGCAGCAATCTTTAAATAATAGTGTTGATTATGAGCCCGCTGACTGCGGAAGCTATAATTGTCTGTCATAAATCTTAGTCACCATTGACAGTCGCACAATAAGAGCAGCCATCTGTTTGAGGGCAAATGACATATGATAAGCATCAGCTCTGGTGAATTATACAGAGATGTGTCTCAATATTTTAGATAGGCCTTTCCTTTGGTCTCACTGAGTTACTTTGGGCTTCTATTGATTTGGAAAGTCTTGCATTTAGCTATCTGAGCTCTACGAAAAAGCTTCTTGGAGAACAGTGTACCTAGCTCTGGGCCCTTCTGCCTTGTATCGGGAGAGAAAAACTGTTACAGTCTAACATGTATAATATAAACACTTTTCCCACCGTGTCCTCTAAAGAAAGTACGTGACATCTTTTACGAATGTGCTTTGACTAGGATGAGATGTATAATCGTTATTTTGAATATCTGGAGAATAGTCCATTTTAAATTGCGACATCTTTACAAATGTTCTTTGAGTAGGATGAGATGTACAATCGTTAATTTGAATATCTGGAGAATAGTCCATTTTAAATTGTACCTAATATTGTAAGCCATGCATTTTTTTCCCTCTCTTTTTGTGTAGCAGAGCACTTCAGGACACTTTGTATAAGAAGTGCATAAGCATGGACCTTTGCCACACATTTCAATGCAGTTGTACAGTTTGAAATATACTGAGAAAAAAAAAATGTATTTACAACAGCAAAAAAAAAAAAAATACTCTTCACTTACTTTTGAAAAGATTTCATCTGGAGATGAACATGTTTGAACCTTCAACCACACTGATGTTTGGATGACACACACTGAATCGAGTGAGGATGCATATTCAGCCCACTCAGGTTGTGTCAATTCGCTCTTTGTGGGTAATTTTCCGTCTTATCGGTGGGCCCGCTCTCAAGGCCATGTCCCCTCCCTGAGACACTCCTCACACAGCCCCTGTAGCCGGGCCACCTCTACAACTGTGCTTTTTACATCAATTAATGTCAAGCCTCTATCAGCATGTGACTGAAATGAAAAGCCCCCCCCCCCGATTGAAGCCAAACCCTCCCCGCTAGCCTGGAGATCGATCCCGGCTCTCGCCAAGGCTCCAAATGACTCCCCTAATCATCTGCCAGTCAATTTTCAAATGAACCCATTGGCCCATTTGGCCTTGGCCGCTGGAAGAAGTGTCAGTGGAGAGTGGAGAGGGAGTTGCTGATGGACCTCGTTCTTCCCCTTATGTGCGACCCACTCCACGCCAGCGAGACTCTCCAAAATACAGTTATCTTTGTCATTATTTTCACTGTCTGTTTTCAAAGGATTGAAATGCCCAAGGTATGAAAGATACATTCATTTATCACAGTTATTTTTTATCAACTAGCTCAATTTGACATGAGACATTTTAGTATTCTTTTCCGTTGTTATATTCTCTAGGAGTGTTTACTCCAGAAAAAAACTCACATCTATTTTTGAGAACGTTGATTTGACTCGAGCTTTCATTAGACAAACTGATGCGGTCACAGTTTTACAAATAGACACTTTGAATTAAAAATCACAGGACCTTTTGTTCATCCTCCATATTGTTTGTAAATCACTGAACTATAGCACTAGCAGGATTTATAATGAGTGTAGCCACATATCTCTATCATTTTTTTCCCCTTTTCACATCCTACAGCATCTTATGTGGGCTAGAGGACAGAATTAACAGTGTATTCTGGCCTGAGTGAGTCATGGAAACTGAGTGTAATTAATGAAAAGATGTAATTGGCCACAGTGCACTTTTGCATGGAGGCAGTGCCCCCTACAGTAAGATAAAAGAACATTATAATAAGACACAGAGTATTTACATCTCTAAAAAGAGGGAAAAGAAAGAGAGAAAGAAGAAAGAAAGGGAGAAAAAGAAAAACAGTGAATCCTAAGAGCGATTTGAAATACTAGCTCTCATTCTGTTTGTATCTACACTAACTGTTTCCTGTCTATTACAGTTGGCTTAATGGTTAGGTGTAGAAAACGACTCATTTTTCAAATGTGAAAACAGATTAAAAATGAAGCCATCATATTTGTTAATAAGAAATTGTCGCCTATATCAAAATTTTCATTACTGATTGAGGAATTGTCCCACAGTTGAAACTATAACATCTTTCAGAATATATTTTAGTTTTATTCAGATTTAATCCATGAACAGACAGTTTAAATGATTTAATCTGCTTTTGTTCAGTAATGTGACACAAAAGTCTAAATTGTAATGTATATACTCTACAGCATTTGCGCAGCAGTAACAGAATGTATTATCACTTTGTTTGTTCAGAAGGAATAACTGTCTTTTTTTTTTAATTCTCATCCATTTGTTTTTATTTTTCAATAACAGTCTACATTGTTCTTTATTAATCACCTAATAACGTTAGATTTTACATGTCTTAGATTTAACAAGCTGCGTTTGACAAAGCTGCCCTAAAACATTTGTGTTTTTACATTAGAGTAAGTACCTCATGCACCACATTTATCAAACACAGACTTTAAAAGGAAATACAATTTAGTTTGTATTGTGTTTGTACGACTTACTTCTTTATCGAGATGCTTTGTCTCGACTGTGGTAGTTATCCTCCATTGTCTGCCTTTGGCAAAGATAAGATGAGTCTGTATTCCAATAGATGGCATCAAAACACTAGCCTACAGTACAGCCAATGTAAAGCTCCCAGTGTAAGCCACTTGACTATCCTCATGAGGTGTGATCAGCCACAGTACTGTTACTCATAGTACCTCATATCAGAGTCTATGGCAAAACAGATTTAAATTTGTATTTTGGTTGAAGCTCAGCCCATAAGTGCCTTTGACATAGTTCTCTGTAATTTATGAAATGATTTTTGAAACAGACGTACGTAGAAAATATGTCTTAAAAAAACAAAAACATTTTTGCCGATTACTTTTACTCTGTCCTCCAGTTTAACAATCCTCTGCAGTCATTTTCTGATCATGCTTAATTGTGTAATAAAAAAAAAAATGAAGTAAGAATCCTTTACGTCTTATTTTAGCACTATTGTTTTGTCAGTAATATTCATGTGCACACTGTTGAAAAAAAGGCCACATTTAAGCACTGAAAGAATAGTTTTACATCTGTTTAATATGCTCAGATGAAGTTAAAGGGATCTGTTAAGGTTTGCTGCAACACCACAAAGTTTTGGCTGTTAAACTGTTCTGCTTCAGCCAGGTCATTTACCTGTGTGTGTGTGTGTGTGTGTGTGTGTGTGTGTGTGTGTGTGTGTGTGTGTGTGTGTGAGTATTCATTGTCTCGCTCTAAAAAAAGCCCATCATGTGACATGAGACAGGCCAGTGTTGTATTATACAATACACTGATGAGTGGACTTCAGGAAGAATATGGTGAAGCATAGCGGCAGACAGATTTTGAGTAATGCATGTTCTTAAACAAAACATTGTCAGTATTTCCATAAAGCAATGGAACTGGTTAAAAAAAGAGAGAGAGAGAGAGAGAGAGACTGGCAGATTATTTTACAGATGTATATATTTCTGCAGCTGCAAAACAAAAATAGTTTCAGGGTAGATCAAAATGTGTATTTTCACTGAGAGTAATTAAATGAACCCCCCCCCCCCCCAAAAAAAATGTACCCAAAAATGATGAAACAATTATTTAAAAAGAAAACATTTTTTTGATCCTATTATTGATAAATTCAGATTCTTCTCATGCCTTTTTGTGTCACTTAAATTATCATGGAAATGAGGACAATGGCTAAGCGGAGGCAAAGCGCTCCAGCAATGTCCAGAGTTGTGGAGGAAGGCTCAGTAAGACCTCCCCATCTCCCCTCCCCAACACAACATAATACTTTTGTCTTTAGATTTTTTTTTTTTTTTGCTCTTTTGAAAAGTGTCTAATGTAATTGAACTCTAATGCATTAGTGATGATGGCTGAAATGCCAAGGACACTTCTAATTCCCCCCTTTTGTGTGCGAACCCTCAGCCCGGTCCCCGCGAACATGCCTGTGAGGGCCTTTGCCTCTGGGCAGCTATGACAATCAACCCTTGTCAGCGTAATTAAATGATGATTTATAAAGTGTGAGAAGGCAGTATGTGCAAAAGCAAATAGGTGCTTATCGGGGCCGCTGAATAACCCTCATTTTCTCCAGTGGTAATTTCCATCTCTTATCTGGGGGTCTGAAGCAGCCCCTTTAGCTCCGTCACTCTGTTTCCCCCATTGACACACGTACACCCCGCTGCTGTGTTTTACAGAAAATAAATGCACACTCTGTATCTTCTGACAGAGCCACACTTTAAGGTGATGCTGAAAATGGCGAACATCTGTCACTTTAGAATTCGCGAACGCACGTTGTTGTACCGCTTTAGCCTGTTTGTGTTTTTGTTTTCTTTGAATAGTTTTGTTTTGTTTTGGTTTTTTTTAGAATTACGTTCAAAAATAGAGACGGTACTGCCAATGCTATATGTCTAGTGTGACAGTTTTCAGAATGAATTTGCATGGTGCTAGCTGGGAGGAATCATCAAATCTCTTTGTAAGGATATTAAAGCTTGAGGGCTTCTGTGACTTCATTTGATGCTTTTGAAATGTGTAACTTTCTCTGTAATCTTCAAATGTTATAAAGAATAATGGGAGCCATCATACCAGTTCTCATTTCTTTCTTTTTCATTCTTTTTTTTTTTTTTTTTTTTAGCAGTTCTTTTAGAGTCTGGATTCTGAGTCTAATTCATAATATTGGAACACAAAAAGCTTAAATGTATTATTCCACTAAAAGAGGAAAATTGTCGCAATGATTTGACTGAATTAAAGAGAAAAAAAAAATCAAACTGCATCATGCTTTTTAAGTTGAAGGATGTATGGACAGAAGCCTATCATTTGTGGCAATTAACGTGCGTTTCCGGGAAGGGAATTGATTATAGATAAACCTAGCCCCTTTAAAAATGAGAGCTTTTTAATATCCTCGCACCTCTGTCAAGATCCACTTTCTGATTAATAAAAAAATAAGTAAAATCTCAAATCAAGATAACCAGTTGAGTGAGACACTTAAAGTACCAAATCCTCTTAACAAGATTGTCACCTCTTCATAATGAAACACGATACAGACTGTGTGAGACACTGAAATGATCTGGTTAGATGAGAATGAGCATAAACCACTCTCATGTCCAGTTCTTTCAGTAGATCTTCGTTTATTGCCACAGGTACAGCTTCTTTTCACAGGTAAACTATATTTCTTAAATACAATAAAATAAAATAAATAAAATAAAAACGCACATTTTTAATTTGAACAGGCTGTTTCCCCAGTATTGTCTGAAACACTTTTGGCCAATTTCAGAAATTATTTCCAACATGTTCCAAAAAAAAAACAAAAAAAAAAAAACAAAGACAAAAACAAACAAAGACATATTTTAACAATATGTTTAAATGCTCAAGAATATATGAAAATAATTTTAATTGAACTTTTTAGACTTTGCAATGGAATTAATTTCTGAAGACTGCTGTAATGTGGCTGTATCATGATCTTTTTCTATTTATTATTTAACTCTATACATATATAGACAAACGCATGTATATGTGTATTTATACATACATACATACATATATATATATATACCATCCAATATATTTAATAAAAAGATACACTCTCTAACACATGGAGCCTGCAGTAGTGTGGTGCGTGTTTGGCTGATGAGAATGCAGAAGAAAGACAGTCTTACCCTGCTGGCGCGTTGGTGTAGTCCTGGCCGATGCGTGAGTGTGGTGAGAGGTGTGTGTTCCATGGTGGGTCCGACTCGGAGCTCTGACCTCGCACAGGCCTCCCCAAGGCACACTCACACACACACACACACACACACACACACACACACGCCCTCGCACACACACTCACACACTCACACATGGAGCTGTCCTCTGTGGGGCTGCAGCTTATCTGTCTCACATGCCACTCATTCGTAGCACACGCTCCTGCTCTCACACACTCTTTATTTTCAGCTACTGTCACTCAATACACTTTCAGCCCTTAATAGAATGTTAGCCTTTCACCCCTCTCCCCACCCCCCAGAAAAAAAAAGCATTTTGTGTTGAATTTGTAGATTTCTTTTTATATATATATATCTTTTTATTATATATATATATATATAAATGTTGGGTTTTTTTTTGTTGGTTTTTTTTGACTCAGAACATTTTTGAGGTTTTCTTTTTTCATTTAGGTGGCATTGCTGTTGAAAGAAATCGCATTACAAATGGGTATAAAATTATATATCAAATACTCCATCCAAAATAAGCAGATATTTTGAAAATGTTCTAAAATGATGAAAAGTGATGAAATGGGATCAAAGGGGTTAAAATTTGCATTGATTCTACTGACTTACTATATGTGTACTTGCTGATGATTATGCTATGAATGTTTTTTTTTTAATGTATGTTTTACGAAGCAGATGCATTTCTGCTTGTATGTACAATTTTATAGTTTCTCCTGGCTGATGCTAGGCACTTTTGTTCCCAACATTTTGATAACAGATACCATTCGTATCTTTTGAAAAAATAAAAAATCTAATTTTATGAGTTAAATGTAAAATCACAAAAAGATTTTTGTCGGATTAAAAGTCAAAATTAGAGTTCTTACAAACATCTGTTTTGTGTGGGAATAGTAAATTGATTTCTCACATGATGGTCTGTGTTGTAACGCAGAATCAAATCAAATCTCATAAGTCAAATTTAAACACGCAAAAAATTTTTTGTCACATTCAAAAATCAAAATATTTCTCACTGGTTGAGATATCAGTGTGGGGAACAGTAAATGCATTTTTACTAACGTGTCATTTCGTCCTATGACACTGTCTTGGGGTAAATTCATTAGAAACGGTGGAGATTTGGTGCTTTCTCTCTCTGTCTCTCTCTTGGATTCCACACTGGGCCTTGCGTCCTTTAATCTGAGCACTTGTGCTGCCTTCATTCTCATGAGGCGGGTTAAAATAAGGTTAGGCAACAGCACCTTTCTCCAGATTAACCCCCTTTTCTCTGAATCTGCCTCTCTCCTCTCTCTGAGAGGGGTAATTTCCTCCCTCTGCCAGGCCCCCATTATTTGGGTAGGTGGGGGGGGGGGGGGGGGATCAGGAGGGTTGAGCAGCTACTCTGGCTTCCCGAACGAAGCGCCAGCTTGCCCCTCTTTTTGGTTTTTTGGCGGCCGAGGTTCACCCCGCCACTTGACTGCTGTCCCAGAGGTGCTTTCAGCTCTAACGAGGGGGTATCTGTTTCCCGGAATCAAACACCGTCTTAACTAAACATCCTCCACCATCTGTTCAGGGCTTACCGTCCAAGCTCCTATCAAATCCCAATATTTGTGCAGGACTGATCCCAGGGCCCTGGGGGCCAGGAGGCTGGGAAAAGTGCCCCCCCCCCACCCTTTCATCCCCATTCCCACCCACTCCCCACCCTTCCAGATCAGTGCAGGTGACTCTATCAGCGTCTCTCTCTCTCTCTCTCTCTCTCTCTCTCTGTCTCTCTCTCTCTCTCTCTCTCTGTGTGTCTGTCAGTCACTCCACTTGATTTTAATGACTGACTAAATGTGTGACCAATAGAGAAATTCTTGTGGAGAGATTTTTGGGGCGGGAGCGAAGGCAGTGGAGGGTTTCTAAGGAGGTGGTGGTGTGTGTGTGGGGGGGGGGGTTCAGGGATCACAACACTGATCACTTTATTGCCTTGAAAAGTCCATTGTGTTTCATCATTGCAAGATGAGAATGAATTTGTACTTAAGACTGTGTGTCTGTTGACAACATTAAAGATTGCTGGTATCTCTGGCGTCCCTCCTGCTTGTCGGAGCGTTCATTTCTTTGCATTCCCTCAGGCTAGTCTCACTGTCACTACACTACTTCACCTCCCTTTGGTGAGTCTGTAATTACATCAAGACCCCTCCCAAAAATCCTGTGAGCATAAATTTTCAGGCTGTTTTTTTACCTCATTAACCAGGGAGTTTCTCCTTTTCTTCCATATTCCTCAGAGGGGCAAAGGCTTGAAAACAAACTGACGGTCAGATTTCAGGCTTTGGAGTCAAAGCCTTCTGCACATTCTCCACAGTTACATGCTATTAGCTTTGCTGGTTTGAAATGGGTTAGGGCTCCATTGGATTTGAAGTTCAGAGGCTTGCCACCTTTCCTTCTTAAGGCCAAGCTAACCGATCCCTGAGAGCAATTAAAATGTCAGAGAGTGGGAGCGTGGCGTATGTCACTGAGTCTGCACAAACTGTCTTCACCCAAACAGTGTGAATTTTTATCGAAAGCAGGTTGTACTCAAACATACGCTTATTAATACCAAGGCCGCTGAATCTCACACCTTCTGTGCATGCGTACTGTATTGTCCTTAGAAAATGGTCTCTCCGCTGTGGTTGAACTCAACCTGCAAATAAATTAGCTGCGTGAAGGGGTCAGGGTCACTTCGCAGGACGTCGACCTGTACAGCCAAGGTCAGCACCTTGCTTTCCCTTTGTGACTTTTGGAGTGTGCAATCTGTAAACATTTGCGTAAGGGAACGTGTTGAGGTGCTAGAATGCCCCCCCAACCAACAACCCCCCCCCCCCCCCCCCCCCCCCCCAAGGAAAAAAAAAAAGAAGCAAACGCAAAGTGAGCGAGAGGCTAATAGGGTTAATTGTCATGTAAAAAGCTCCACAGTCGGCTGCAGGCCCTGGTGCTGCACCCCCCCCCCCCCCCCACACACACACACACTTCTCCATCTCCCTGGGGGGAATTCAGCCCAGATGGCATTTTCCTGGAGGCTGTGACCCACAAGGGGCTGGCGGCAGCGAAGAACAAGGTGCATCTCCTCCAACTAATTAATTTACTATTATAGCACCTGTTTCCGAATAGATAGGACTGGGAAGGGAAGAGGTCCCCAGACGCAGTGGTGGGGCTCGCTGGTAAAATGGGTTTGAGCTGATTATATTAAGCTGATGCTTTGATCATCTGAAGGCGTTAAAATGGAAATATGTTTTCGCTGGCTGCGGGCCCTGGGAAAAAGAGGAGCAGGCCAGGGACGCGGCTGATTACTCCTGACTGTGGAATCACAAACGGCCTTGCTCTAAATAAGAATATCCTCGCCACTAAGCCACACTGCTGTGGAGGTGTCACTTTTTCTTTCTTTCTTTCTTTCTTTCTTTCTTTCTTTCTTTCTTTTTTTTTTTTCTCTCCCCTCCTCTGCCCGCTGCAGATCTCTGACAGCGTCTGTGGTTTTAGAGGTGTATTTGTTGACAGATGCTTTGGCTGAGTTTATCCTTATTGTTTCGTCCTTGTTATGACTGTTTTGTTCACAGAACATTCTTACAGCTATATTACTGACTGTTTGTGCGAATAACACCACGGTCATGAAAGTCTTGATGGTAGCCGGTCTTGTCGTTCTGTTTTTTTCCTTTTTCACATTTTCACATTCTCTCATTCAGACAGTTAGTTTCTGTGATAACCTTTGTCTTGTTGGCCAACAAACATCCTTCTCTGGTTTCACTCTTATCCAGCGGTGGTAGCAGATATTGGGCAAATAAGGACGCAGTTTTAAATGAAGTCTACTGAAGAAGAGGAGGGGTTGTGGTTGTCTGTGTGTGTATGTGTGCGTGTGTGTGTGTGTGTGTGTGTGTGTGTTGGGGGGGGGGGGGTCAGAGTACGAAGAGGATGAAATGAAGCATCGATGATGGAATAATAACTGGTGAAATCAGAGCCCTGCTCCAAACACTGGCAGCCTGTAAATGGATTTAGGGATATGCTAATCTCGCCTTCACTCTCACTTCATTCATTTCCACCCCAGTGCCCCTTAAGGATTAACATAATTTATCACCCATGAAACACCAGAAAACAATTTTGTGTGTAAAAAAAAAAAAAAAAAAAAAAAAAAAAAGCAAACCAACATTAGTTTGATGAACAGACTCTGCAATGGTAACTTTGCTTTAGAAAAACCAGAGAATAATACCTTTGCTAAAACCCTATTAAAACCTTTTGGATACATGATAATAGTAACTTAAATTGACAGTAATAAGGACTAATGAAAGCAATGTGTTCCCATTTATTTAGGTCAGGCCATTCTAACCCTGCACATTATTCATTAGGGATGTTTGCCTTAGGCTTTTCCCAAAGAAGACAGGTTGTTCATTTCATCAGGCTGTGAACATGAGACTACTCAGCCCAGGCAGGGTAAATGTTTGCTCACTGGCAGTGCATGTAATCATCTTTAATTCTTTGTTCAAAAGAGTTAGCCATCAGAAAATACAGTTTGCTCTCTTATATACAACTGTGTCTTTTTAATTGACTGAGAGCCTGCTGTATCATTGCTCTCTCTCTCTCTCTCTCTCTCTCGTATCTCTAAATGACCATTTACATGCTCACGCATATTCACTCATGTTCACTTATTATATCTGCTTGGTTTCAGACCAAGGTTAGATTTCACTTTTTTATTATTGTAAACTTAAGAGTTAGCTAAGCTTGTTGGTCCAGGCCAACTGACGTGGATTTGTAGTATTTTGAATTTTGAAGAGATTATTTTCAAATATTATTTTCAAAACTGATAAGTCATAGGTAACTATTTCAGTTGTTTTGTTTCAATTAAGGGTAAATTAGTTCTTTGTAATAATCATAATTGTGAAACAATGAAATGGGAATTTGCAGGTCTGATGAAAAAATGGAAATTTGAAAGCCCCTAAGTATTTATATAAAATGGCTATTTTCTCTGGTATTTGACCAGTAATGCTGCTCCACAAACATGGATGACTTAAAGTCCAATTGTGTTTGTCCATTTAGGGAGACTGATTAGTGTTTGCTGAGTACTGTCTGGTTAGTATCATGGTATCCTCTTTAATCACGGGGTGTGTCAGAGGTATGGATCCTTACATGCTTCTGCCTGGGTTTGTTTGTTTTTCTCTAGTTTAGGCCTATAGGGTTTCGTCGACTCAAAGCGCTATATGCCATCCTTTCAACAACGAAGAAAGGGGTGTGTGTGTTTGTGGTTTGCGTGCATACATCCAAGAGTATCAATGGGTTTACATGTTTTGCTTGGCGCGTTTTTCTAATTTGGAATGGTAGGGAGAAGAATTAGATTTGCTCCCGTGCACACACTATCTTACAAGACATGGGGAGGTGTAACTTAACAGTTATTTTTTTTTTCCAATTTCTCCCACTACTCTTTGAAATCGGTGCATGTGGCACGCGGCAGTGATTACAGTCTAAAGGTTCCCCCACTCACCTTACCAGGAACAATGAGCTGCCAGTGAATAGGTGCTATTCACATGGTTAGGCTTTAATGGCCTTCTAGGGTGATATGTTTTCGGGGGAAGGGGGGGTGGTATTGGGGGGGGGGGGGGGGTGTCAGAATATTTTCTGTAGAACCCAGAGACTGAAATGCATAGAAATTATGCGTCTGCGGTCGCAGCTGGATAATGTTGGGTTTCTTAGCTTAATCTGCCAAAGCAGATGGTTACTGTAACCTGCCTCACATGAGACAGTGCTTGAGAAGATTATGCATAATGGAACGGAGAAGAATTTCAGCACCAAATAAAGTATTTAATTATTCCTCATGGTTGAGAAAAGAATAATAGTGTGCTCAATGCTACAGAATGGATGTGCTTTCTCGAGGATCCAAAGGATAAGTCTACACACTGCTGCAGCTTGAATGAAACATTTGAGGCAATGAGTGCGAACTTTGTGACTAGGGTCCTAGTTTTAGGTCCCAACCCAGTGGGCACTGGTAAACCAACAGTCCTTATTAAGAATCAAATATATTAAATATGATGAGAAATAACAATAAAAGGAGAACAAGAAATTATGAAAGACTGACAATTTCTGCTCCAACAATGTAAAATGAAGGAATTTCTGTTGCTAAAGCTCTTTCATTCCACAGTGTATTACCAATGCTCTTCAATATGAGGCCAGAGAAAGGTGACGGTTCAGTGATAGGCTGGGCTGTTCCTGGTATATAAACTCTTCTGCCAGTCACGTCATTTTCCTCTGTATTATGTAGCCCACTTGATGTGAGAACCCATCACTTGGTAGGTATGTGTCCTCTTCTGTCACGTAGGACTGAGCAGACAGTATGGTTCCAATCCAACAACATCTTGTCTTGGCACAATTTTCCACCTACTTATCTTATTTAGTGTGTTTTATGCTGATTAGGTGTCTCTGCGTCTCCACTTTGGCTCTTGAAATGGCTAATGCTTATTTTACTTTCCCAAACTGGCAAAACGCAAATTCTTTCAATAATTTGTGCATTATTGTCCAAAGGAGATTAGACAAAAAAAATCTTGACTGGTGCTTGTGGAGGCTATTAATGTGCTTTGGGTAATTGAACAAGTCCACAGATGTTGTATGTGGGATGTGTTTTACTACAATATCATCAGCTTGGCAGTGTTTACATACAGTAATAACAAGTTCTGTCATTCAGGGACCGTTGAATTCACAAGCTATTCGGATTTATCGTAATCTGCTTTCCCTTGGTCCCTATTTGTAAAGAAAACACAAGATTTCATTTTTCTGTAATTGCTTCTCTTAATTCTTTATGCCCAATCAAGCCAAGATTGGAACCATCCAGATTTTTCACAACATCTGGGGACTCGGACAGTAAAGATTTTGGGGAGCTTGAGATTTTCAGACAGCACTTGAACTCTCCAAAAGAAATCACTCTCAAACTGCAATGGGTGGCCTGCACAGCTATGATAAAAACTAAGACATTAAACATCTTAGTTTCAGCCCGGCTCGCGACGATACCAAGAAGTCTCACAGCATTTCTACTGTACCGCTGTTAGCCTTCGGTCGCTCTGTTAATCTTTTTCCTCATTGTTGTTGAGTGCAGAGTCACTAGGGCTTCGCAGAATGGTGCTGGGTGACTTTAAACACAAACTTTGACTCCCCTCCCGTTTTTTCAACGTCCAAGGCCTTTAAGACCAAAGACGGTCTGGGTTGAACAGCAGTTGATGTACCATGTATTTACTGTGAGATTTGAAATGCCAAGATCCTGCCTCTAAATGACAGAAGAACTCCATTGACCTTGACTGTGTTATTCTCCATGAAACTTCTCATTTTAGGCTTAGGCTGAAGTGAAAGTCCGTGAAAACTTGGAGAAGAAATTTACCTTTTAGAGTGCTTTTTCCCCCTTAGCTTTTTCAATTCCTAGGTTTTTTTTTTTTTAAATCTTGTTTTTCACCGTAGTTTTTCAAAGTTGTTCAATGGTGTTAATGACTTCAGGACTGGCCATTTAAGTTGATGATTTTCTCCGATATTGACGCTTAAAGACCTTGTTTACTAGTCTCTGAAAATTTAGCCATGAAGGGTGTACAGCTTGAGATTCACAGGCCTCTATGAAAGCATAATCTCCTCTTCAAGTGGAGACAAAACGGTGCCATTTTCTTTTTAATTCACTCACTATCATGTTATGTAGGCTGGCTTCCAATCCGTCCTCTATTATGCCTCTGTCTCTTTACACCACACCTGTTAGTATCACACAGATGTGAAACTAGTGAGATGCAAAAAAAAAGCCCAAAACAATCTGAGATAGGATAGAAACAATTACAGACAATTTCAGTAGAAAAAGACCATCTGCTGTATGCATTACCTCTATTGAAAAAAAAAATGCCTTTTGTAGCTTGCCAGGTTTTTTTGTTTTTTTTTTTGGAGGTGCTCATGAAATATGTATATTTTCACGAGGAGTCAAAGACTGTCCTTTTTCCTTACTCTTAAAGGTAAGCCGGAGGAGGTTGATTCAGTGGAAGGTAGAAGGAAAAGTTGAATGAAAGCTCTCCACCAGAAAACCACATAATCAGTCCATCTCTCAAAGTAAAGCAAAGGTCCTGAAAAGCCAAAGGTAATCCTGTAAGGAAAGGAAAGCAGCAGAAAACATGAGAGGCCTTGTAGATAATTCGACTGCCTGTTTCAATTGTGCCTGGTTATTGTGGTTTGGGCACGAAGAAAAATATTCATTTTAAATACAATAACATAAAAATTATGATTATAATTACTCTATTAAAAATGAAGTGTCAAAACTCGATAATAGAAGGGTATCACAAACTGCAGCTGGTCCAAAATTTTAATACTTTGATGGAAAAACTACAAAAACAACTGTTGTTTTTGATGGCCTATGAATTGTATAGGGTCTTCATGAAATGCCCTCATGAGCTTTCACGTCGTATATCCTCTTAAAGGATTGGACAGGAGATCAGATATGGTGTATCTCTGCTTTGTTTAAAGGAATCCTGCTTCGTGAGCTGTCCAGAGGTCAGCACAGGATACAGCCATCCTATCAGAAGACTGCATTCCCTTGGGAAATTGCCTGACCCTAATGGCTTTGGCACTGGCCTCTCTACATCACTGCCCCTTTGTTAAAAATGTCCACACAGCCTATGATCAATCTTAACACCCTACACCTTAATCAAGCCAATAATTAATTTCATATCTGCGGAGGAGGGATTGGAGGCTGTGTCGTGTTTTCCCCAATCGACACCCTCAAATAATTTAGTGACTGACACTATCTCCAGAGTTTACCACCTTTGGTAAATTGGAGGCATTGATGTGGAAGAGGTGGCAGCTTTTCATTCAGCAGAGATCTCAAAGGGCTTGAATTCAGAGGTTTCACTTTCATGGAGGATTGTGTTGGCTCCAGAGTGGAACTGAATGTGCCATTGAGGTCATACACCCAGGATGTTTTGAAGTGTTGATTAGCTGGGAATGTGGACACCTCTGTGTCTCTTTCACCTGTCTCACTTGCACCGAATGTGCCCACCCTACCCTCTGATGACTGACAGGTCAGATCAACAGTGATTGCACTCTATATTAAGATAAACTGGAGAAATGGTCTACTCTGTCTTCTCAGTCACTCTAATGTCTTTCTGATGTCTGTGGTAGCAGACAGTATTCACAGTGAGTCTATTCATTTGACTAATTTGAAAACAACACCCGTCAAAAAAGTATAACGCTGTTTATGGACTGCACAAATACTTCCACGTAGATTTATTACACATGGAGGCCGTAAGACGCGTCATCGACCAACACAAAGAGAAAGTTCTTGTCAGTTACAGTTCTCCCATATAGAGGAAACGATGGCAGAATTTCATTTTCAGTCGGTCTGCTCAAATAGCATTAGGCGATCATTTAAAAAAAAAAAAAGAAAAAAAAGAGTGTATAATAAAGGCCATAGAGCAGAACAAGCCTGTGTCCTTGACAGAGTCATTCAAACAGAACATGATGAAACCTGTTTGCTTTAAATTGTAAGATACTTAGAGCAAAGGCTGACAGAGAGACACAGGTACATATGCTGCATCATTTGGAATCAGAGCTGAGATCTGACTGGCTTGCCCGTGAGGAAGCATGTACCATGACTTCATGACTCACTCTCTGTAGAGTTCACTCCCGTTTCATTACCTTAATTGCAAAGCGCAAATTCTGCCAAGTGTCCCCCTGGAGAAAGGCTTCCCAGAGTTTCGCACCGATGCTGCTGTTCACTCTGTTCCGTTCCAGTCTCCGGATCATGCAATGTGTGTTCTAGAATGTTCATAGAACATTTGACGGAAAAATGAGCAGAACGCGTGAAAAAAATCATTTTACGAGATTATTATTCAACAAGTCAATTATTTTACTTTCCTCAGAATATTTTGAAAATGACAACACATAAAACACAAATCCATATCACAAAGCAAGTCAAATAATTCTATTAAAGTAAACTGCTGATGGACTTATGAATTCCTTATACTGTGATTTTTTTCCAAGTATGTTCAGGAGCAGTTTTAAAAGAATCAGGACAGAATAAGTTGTTAGTGATTTTTAAATTCCACAAGGAATTTAAGGCCTAAAAAGAAGAAGAAACACATTCCTGCATATCAAGCAAACTGAGCAAAAATGAGAGTAATTGTACTGTTTATTTTGTAAGATTGAATTTGATCATATTTATTCATGAGGTCAACAACAACAACAACCTAAAAAACATTATTTTGCATTCTGACACAATGGTCAGTTTCACATATTCAACAGAATAAGTGGTAAATTGTGTTTTGATTTTTTAGTTTATTTTGCTACAAATACAGTATTTGTTTGTAGACTCCATCCGCCATATCTCCAAACCATTAACACTTTATGTTTGTATGTTCCATGATGGCCAGCAGCAAATATTCAATTCTTTCAAATGTTCTGTTTTTTTTTAGTAGTTTATGGTTCATACTATGTGATAATTGTTCAGGTTTGTTTGTTTGTTTGTTTGTTTGTTTTTCTATCAGACAGCAGAAGAGAAAGTGCAGGCCACTGCCCCTTCTGTTCACACTAAGAGCATTGAGAGGAGATGAGAATTTACCAGATCTCTCTGAAGAGGATATTGTGGCTAGGGCCTCTCTGTTTGATGGGTGAAGTCTATTGAAGTGAGAGTGTAAAATGGACTTTGTTCGGGTAGTCACTTTGTTTTCATGCTGATAATATTCATTTGGAGCGAGGGTTTTTCTTCTTGGCTCTCCTACTTCCACAGCCGCTCAGAAGTAGAGGCAGTGAAAATGCGGGAGAAAATTAGCTCTCGCAACAGCCTCCGAGCATTAGGTCATTGATTTTATGCTATTGATAAAACGGACTGCATAATGTCCTTAATTCCAGAAAGTGTATCCTCTGCCGCATTATTGTTTAGGCCAAGTCCTTTTGGTGACTGTGATATTCAGAGGGGCTATTAGATGAACTCCATTATAGTAGAATTGAAAATAGCAAAAGAGTCTCACAATCAAGAATGATATCAATGAAGATAGGGCTGTATTGATAGCCTGTTTAATGTGACTTTATGGACTGCTAAGCTACGAAAATTAGTCAGATTTCTTAAAATATCTTGTACCGTCTACATCAGTCATTCCTTTTTTTTTACATGTTGCTCATCTGCGTTTGCGTTGTTGGAAACTGTGGTATTTTGAGAGAGAGGAAAAATAGGTCCTCTAGTTGCACATTAGGAAGCTTCTCTAAAGGGCAGAGATCATCTTCTTGATACAGACAGTAATAAGGCCTTACAATGAGTATAAAAGTATCTTTGATCAGTGTACATTAACAGACTCCTGAAGAGGTGAGCGTTTTCTGTGGCGGTTCGAGTTCATTTGTTTCAGTTATGTATTAATCGTTATTTATTAACAAGTAACAGGGCTTGTGTTAATTCATTCATTAATAGTAAGCAATGATATGCACAAGGTTTGATTTAATTTGATTTCATTTCATTTCATTTTCTATGATTACATTGTACCATAAATATATATATATATATATATATATATATGTACTTTTTTTTTTTACTGAAATCACTATTCAGTTAAAGTGAAACTTAATGCTGAAACTAAATTATTTAAGCTTGCCAATCTTAATTTTGATTTCTAAACGTCAGTCATAAAAACTTGATATTTATGTGAAATTAGAAACTCATCTTTTCATTATGACCTGTAATGTCTTATGTGGAAATTTCTCTTTTTGTCATTTTCATACTCAATCCGCCAGGATAGAGTTATGCATAGTTTTGAAGGCTTACACGTCTTTGTGTTCTGAAATAAAAAAAAAAAAAAAAAAAGGTGTCCAAATAAGCCAAATGTGGGGCGGGTTTCAAGGATTTCTTGTTTTTTCTTTTTTTTTTTTATGGAAGCTTAGGTTGTGTCGGTTGTGTCATCTTGTCAAGGCTCACCTATCTCCTCCAGTGCATTACCAACTGCTCTAATTTCCTTGGCGAGCTTGATGTTTATTGTGAGCCTGAAATTGAAAATGGTTGGTAATGGAGCAAGCTTCACAGTCCTAGACCAATTCTGAATCTAAATTACTTGCTTCTTTTCAATGGCATCGACGGAGGAGAGCTTTGTGCTCCTCGTACCTAATCAACCCCTGGCGTGACCCCGGATTCGCCAGCCCTCTTGGATTAATGATAAAATCCTTGGTTCAAACAATTATTCGACCTGAAATGGCTGTCCATTTTACTCTGAAAATTAAAGAATGTGAAATGATTTTTTCCCCCTAGACTCAGCATGTTGTAGAGCAGCACTTATTTTTGATCTCTGCCCCATAAACTCTTGATTTTTTTCTTTTTTTTTTTAAAGGTGTTTTTTTTTTTTTTTTTTCTTGTGATGTCACAAACCTCTTGGCTGTCTTTTATGGGAAATGACAGAAAGGCTACTTAAAGACTCTCTCTTGGTGTTAAAAAAAAAAAAAAAAAGAGAATATTTGTGAACCCCCCCACCCCCATCTCCCACCCCTCATGAACCCTGGAACTCCATCTGGGCAGAAATAGACAGATTCATTAGATTATAACAATATTGTGCTCAAAAACGACATTAATTAGAAATATGCGTGATGAGCGTTTGAAAGTTCTTTAATGTTTTTTTTCCCCCCTTCTCCCAATCAAAATGTTCCTTTGTGTACACTTTACTAAGAGTAATTTGGGTAATTGCTACCCTTGATGCTGAATTGTAATTTGTAAATCCTTATAAGATGCTTTCCTTCTTAAAATGATTAAAACTTCTTTTTTTTTTTTTTTGTTCTTTTTTACAACACTCAGGACAAACTGAGCGAACTGCTTTATAGCTTTTGTGACTCATGGTGCATCTAAAATTAGCAGGTGAACAATTTGTTATTGTTATTAAAAATATTCAAACATATCTAGATTATTCGAGCGACGGCCATATGTCTCTGACCTTACTCTTCTAGCACATATCACAATAAGGTACTACCAGAGCATCTTAATGTGAGATTATGTAAGATGTAGAATCAATAACGCTGAAAAGACTAATTTGTCCATATGCTTTCTCTTAACTGCTTCCTCTTGTCTCCAGAGGGGGGCACTCATATTCATGCTCCAACATCCTCGTGTCAAGCACAGCAATGTGCAAAAGGTTATTTCATCCAACAACACTCACTCTTAATCACAACTGGATGATAGAGTGAAGAGCCCCTGTGCCCAGTCAAAAGTAGCCATAGTCTCAATGGCTCTTTCTCTCTCTCTCTCTTTCTCTCTCTCTCCCTCCCCTGAGACTCCTAAATTGAGGAGGTGGGTTTAGGACTATCATGAGGGGAATACAGGGAGAGAAACAGCTGACGGCAGGCCTGCAATCATTACTTGTTACAAAAGCAAGCGCCATCTCGGTGTACTCCTCATAGTTGGCAATACAATATGGTATAGATGTATAAAGTTGTGCTTACGTACAGTCCACAGAGACCTCTTTTTAGCTGTGTAATATCCAAATAGCCTTGAGGCTACAAACATAAGATGGCTTGTGTCAAAAGTATGTGTGTGAGGCTAATACGTCTCTGGCACATTTCTGAAAATATCTTTGCATTTTTTAAAAAAAATCCTATTGAAGTGCTAATCAATTTATTTATTTTTAAACAAAAGTTTGTTGTGTTAGTTTGCCCCTTGACATCTTCTGCCGACGCTCCCAACTTCTAAAAGAAGCGCAAAAGTTCTGCAGCGGCCTCTTGAAATATTGATTTGATTTTGCAAGCTTAATATTCTGTCTGGAAACACAAAGCATTGCTCCAGGCTCAGGGTTCTTCAGGAGAAAGAAAAGGAAATGAATTACCATGGAAACAGGTTCAGTGTCATTTAGGATGAGGGGAAATAATTACTCATTTACATCTATTGCGTCTGCTCTCTCTTTGGTAGAGGATGCTACGACAGTCCATTAACAAATATTGTATTTAGTAGTTATTGTGATTCTTCTATATTAACTGATTATTGGAAACCTCTATCAATTATAGATCTTGGAATATTTTCAACACTCATCCATGTAATGGATAGACAAGCGGCATAATTGTAGAACCTATATATTTCTTCCAATGAGCTAACGTGGAACGATCATTAGTACTGACTAAAGAAGAAACATATTTATGCGGACTCAAAAAAAGTCCAAAAAAAGGAAATAAATAAATAAACCCTCTTCAATCAATCTCTTTTCTCAAGAGTGATGGCCTCACAAGCTCCCCATAGAAAGCAATGCTGTAGTCCTGTTACAAGTGTGATCTTAAGTTCTAAGCCTTGTATAAAGATTATAAAATTGTATTGTTGAGAGATTGTACAATAAAAAAAATTACCTTCATTTTCTGAAAAGTTAAAAGAGGGCCATTTCTTTACCTTGACACAAATCCAGTAAGAAGCTTTTCATAAGCTGTGACCCTCATAGCTCACCAATACATTTCTCTATTGACTTGTTGATCTAAATATAATACAAAATGAATGCAGGAATTAGCAAGACCGCTATCTGATTTACTTCAGTCAGGAGTACAGAACAGCATGGTTAGATATGCAGCATAAAAAGGACCAATAGCTGTGATTCAGTTTGCATTTAATGCTTACGTTTGAACTTAAAAGCAGGCCTACAATGCAACTGTATTGACTTTGGTGTCCAGAGAAAATTCACACTCACTGTTGAATGTACACTGAACAGATGAGTGCAAGTGCAGCGCAAACTAAGACGCTCTGACATGTCTGAATGCATATTTCACACAGTTCAAGGTTTTGATGGCTCTGTTGTGGTGTGTGGTCCAGTTGTTCCTGGAATTAACTGGGTCCACTGTTCCCATTACCGGGCAAGGTAAATGCCAATAAACACACAGGCATTCTGAGTCATGACCTCTATCCCATGGTGAAGTATTTTTACTCTCTGAGGAGGGTGACCTCCTTCAGAATGTTCTCCATCACCTCCCAAGTCCGCTCAGTGAATGCTTAGACGAAGATGAAAATTATGTAAGCTGTGTGTTTCCGCCATCTTGGTCACCAGATTTTAACCCTTGATCCTGCCATGCTGTTTTCCAGTACCATTAACAGTAATGATGGAGTCTCAGTATGTAAGAATGGTGTCACATCTTTCCAATAGTCCTAGGCTCTTGTAAAATCTATGCCAAGGACCGCCAGACAGTCCCACATCCTGTGGCTGGTGGTTATCCAGTGCCCTATTACCAGAATTTGCTTGGGTGTTTTCTTTATTTTGGTATTTGGCTTTATGCAAGTTGTATTAAAATATCCATCACAATAGAATCATGTTTCTCTGCAGTTGGAATTGCAAATGATGAAATATTATTGAAGAAATATTGTAAATTTGATTGATCTGAATACTGCTCTTATTTGTCGCCAATTTGATTGTACCCTCTCTCTCTCTCTCTCTCTCTCTCTCTCTTCTCTTGCAGTCAGTTGAAACGGTGAAGCCAGTCAAAGTGCTCACGTGGTTAGACAGCAGTTCCTTCATTATACAGCTGAAACAATAGTATGTTCATGGCTGCACTAATTACTATTCTGAGAATGTACCAATTTGTTACATCCAGAGTGACAGTCAGCCTGGGCCCTGAAAGGGGCAGCATGCCAACCATTGCAGTCAAGTGAAAGGAGCTCTTTCATTAAGGCTAGCAGGACAGGAATGACCCTCTTGCATGTGTGGGTAGGGGAAGGGCAGCATGCCAGACTCACCAGTCTGCTACCAAGCTCCATCACTCAGCCCTATTAAGGCCAAGGCCAGCCATGACTTCAGTTAATGTCACTCAGGGCCACCGAATAACAGCTCCTGTTGCTAGGTTTGAGGAAATGCCAGCATCAGATGAATTTCTCAACCGCAAGGTCCCACAACTCATCCCTTTGTTGAATTCATTTCATGGAAATTGAAATTTAGGTGGCGGTTGGATTGTGTCGGTGCAGTTTACACAGATGAGTTATACAGACGCCAGTCCTTTATTTCCATTATACTTTAACCGCTTATTGATCAATCAGCGGGTGAAAAGGTGATGTTTGTTTTCATATGTTTTTTTTTGTTTGTTTGTTTGTTTTGAATTTAGCTCACATTTTAGGTAGGACTATGTTGTTGTTCATCAGAATGTATTAATATCAGTCGTTCCAATAATCATGGTATTTTTTAAAAAACATTCTGTGTTTGAAATGTGATTCTGAATATCAACAGAATTTTTTCTTTCAGTCTCTTCAAAAAAAGCCCAAGTTCACTTCTACATCATGCCCCCTGACCTAACCTTTAGAGCATGTTATGATTATTAATAAAAAAGAGACGCATATCTTTATTATTAACACCTTCTGCGTGTGGATGTATATACTGCGGATCAAACAGGTCCTCAAAGTATTCTCTACTATTAATATTCTAAGCAAAGACAGACCAGAGAAGATATTCGGTTTCTATGAACTAATGATTGGGTAGATGTTTCATATGTCAAATAGGTGAGCTAATATCAGGTAGCAATAATTAAGCAGTCCTTATTCAGAGAGATTGGACAGTTGACGGTATGGCAGTTAATATAACAACTACTATTTCAGGAGAACTGGAGGTCACATACTGTCTGAGAACTGCTCTAAACAGAATCTGGCTGAGTCAGATTTATAAACAAAATGATTTTCTCATTCTTACGCAACACGTCTGTCAGCAAAAATGTTGACAATTACGTTTTAAGAAGGGGAACATTCGAATAGTAAAATGTCTTGGAGAAAGGTGCTCACACATACATGCACACACACACACACACACACACACACACACACACACACACACACGCACGCACACAAATAAATAAATTTATAAATAATACAATAAGCATGCCAAACCTCAGTAGTGTTGTACTGGATAAAGCATGTTTATAGTGGTTACTGGTGAACGGAGAAATGTGATACATAGCACAAGACACAGGGCCATTTGTTGATCTCGACTGCCTCTGAGACAAACATTTCTCTAATGAGGCCATGGCAGGTCCTGCGTCGCTGTTGTGAAAGCTTAGATAATGATCAGAGCTGGTCTGAGGCACTGCCCTGACCTATGGCATAATTCGAGCCTCATTAATATGCATGTGGGCCCCATGTTTGTGAGGCCAGCCTTTGCTGGGCCTTAGTGACAGACATTGTTAGCCTCAGGTTGAGAAGCGTGTTTTGGCAGCAGGCTGACCTCCAGACCATACTGTTCTGCTGGACAGACTCATTATGACATAATCCTACATTAATCCCATCCACTATTAATAGTTAGTGACAGTGGCAGTCCCTCACTCCATCATTCTCTCTCTCTCTCTCTCTCTCTCTGGGGTTTAATTCCTGAGAATCACTATGCACACTGTGAGTTGTTTCTTTATGGGGAAGCCAGCACAATGATTCATGGTGTGAGTGTTACTTGCTTCCTCTGTTTGAGGGCACCGTTGTGCCTTAATTCTTAAAGGTCACCAAGATTCTTTAGTATCACATCAGCTACAGGGAGGAACCGTTTTTTTTTTTTTTAAAGATACTAAAGAGCTATGAGAGCAAGTCTCCTAAATTTGTCACACATACACACACACACATATATATATATAGACTAACGGGGTAGCTTTATTCTTAATAGAATTTAACAGTGTAGACCTTTTGGTAGAGCGTTGAACAGGTTAGGACATTGCTTTGAGTCATCTTGGAGTGCTTGCAACTCAAATACATTGCTGAGAAATGGGAACCGCATTAGAGTGGGTTGAAGGAGGAGGGTGGGAGAGAGGGGTCGAAAGGTCAGCAGGCTGGCACCAGAAACTGAATGAGAGCATGGCCACTGTGTGAGAGCCAAGGGCGGGCTGGCGACTGACGCATGAAGACACATAAAATGACTCACTCTGTCTACCAGTAACAGTTCTAGTTTACATCCAGTTACAAGCTCCGCTAACATTTCTGAGTCACTGAATTAAAAAAAAAAAAATTAACTGGCAGAAGATTCAACAAAAAAGACTTTTTTTTTTCTTTTGAAACTTAAGCAAACTGTGACAGTAACCAGCCCTAGCCAACCCCAGGCTTACATCATTTCTGTCATGCGTTCAGTACCTGTGGAGGCTGTGCATTCCACACTGTTGACACTGTGGATGGATATTGTGATCATTAGTGAACTAAGGCTTTTTGGTTTTCGCACAGGGAGACATGAGTCAGAATCAGACAAAGAGATCTTTTTCATCATATGACCATCATCTGAGTCATTTAGGAAGAGGGAGAAGAGGAGGTGATAGAGGAGGAGGAGGAGGATGAGGAGAAGGAGGAGGAGGGAGGGAGGGAGGGGAGAGGAGCTATCATATCTGAAAAGTTGCCGATACTTGGATGCAAAAATCCTTTTCATTCATGCTAACTGAAATATTTTATTTCAGCCCTGAATGCTGTAATGCTCATCTATAATGGGAGACATTTTCTCTTGAAATAGTATTTACAGCAAGTACAATCATTTAGAAATGTAAATCTAATGTCAGAAAAAAAACTGTAACACTAGGTCATAAGGTTAGTATAGGAAAGCCACTCTTAGCAAAACATTTTTATATTAGTTTCTGTATCTCACAGCCATATAGCATTGGCTTGGTACTGATCACCATTTGCTGATGTTTAATATTAGTTATCTTGCGAGCTGTGAGAGATTGTTGACAATATTTAGAAATAAATCATTGATTTGATTTCACCTTGGGGCTAACCAAGTGAAGCACTATCAGATCTTAAAACAGGAAAATCAAAATTCTGAAAGTGCTACACAGGGACAATGACAATTTCTCCCTTGACACTCACTAGATTTGATTTCCCCTCTTTAAACATCACCCCCCGACGCTGCCCCATTGTGTGCTTGTAACATATCCATTACGAGTATCGAATGTATTTAAATACAATTATTTACGATGGCAATGCAAATGTTTACTGATCATTAGCATATAGCGAAATTTTCGCGTGTTCCACTGGCGGTTTGGACCAGCAGAGGCACACAATGGCCGAAGTGGGAGCATCTGTCGGTAACGTGGGCCACGAGAGCGTCATTTCACCGGTGGGGCTGCTTTTGTGTGGCAGAAGCGTCGGCAGCGGTAAGGCGGGGAGAGCGGCGTGTCGGCAGGTGCATGCCACCAAATTACCGCCAGCAATTTGCATTTTCCTCTGCTAAGAAGCATGCCATTATCATATCAAAGGGAACTCACAGCAATGTCTAGTTTGGAGAGATGTGGCACGGCTTCAATTTGAGCAATTAATGCAGGATGAAGATACTTGTCATGCATCCCAGAGTTCGCTGCATCCATCTGCATTGTTCCTGGCTGTGGAAGATGAGGCACTAGTCAGGGATGAGTGAGGGAGAGAGAGCGGGAGAGAGAGATGGAGAGAGAGGGAGCACAAGCACTACACACACACACACACACACACACACACACTGCACTCTTTTTCTCTTTTTTGCAGTCTACAGACAGAAACAAATGGATTTACATGATCCTCACCAGGACCTTTCTCTATTTAAACCATGATATCCTCATATTTATGCCTCTCTCTCTGATTTATGCCGACACTGAATGAGCAGTAGACTGCACAGTAAATGTGATTGAGTGCATGTCAGTATTGTATAACCCTAATGATGATACATTAGGCTACTGCTAAGGGACTAGTCAGGCAGTTCTCGTATTGTGGGGAATAAAGTATTAGTGTTGTCATCACACTATGGTTTTTTTTGGGGTTTTTTTTTTTTTTAAACATGTATCATGGAGCCGTCACATCATATTACTCTGAATGACTGTTGAAGAATTCATTTGTTTTACTAACGACTTCAACATTCTCAGCCACTCTGCTACAATTTATTGGCCATTAAATCAAAGTACAGTTCAATCAGGGCCATTATTTTACATCTTTTCCCCCGTTAAGAAACAGTATAATTTAGCTTTTGAGGAAAAAAAATCTTTTTTTTTTTTCTCTCCCTTTCCCTCTCTCTCTCTCTCTCTCTCTCTCTCTCTCTCTCTCTCTCTATCTCTCTCTCTCTTTCTCTCTTTTTTCTCTTTTCTCTCTGAATTGTTCTGAAGCACTCTACATTTTCTTTAGGGCTAGCACTTACAAGATGGTATTAGTCACAGCTGTTCACTGTGATTTCCATTCCTGCTCTGGCACAGTAGCTCTGCCAAGTGCCTCTGAGTGCCTCCCCTATTCATTCAGCCTCCTGCCGGATCTCTTCCTTATTTCTATGGTAGTCAGCTGTCACTTACCAGCACTAAATTGAATTTGATGGAGCATTTTGTTTGGCTTCCCCTGCCAAAGCTGCCTGAGCGGGATAATATGTCTTGATAATGTATCATGCCATGCTATGCCTTGCTATGGAGTATTAAGAAATGATGAGCTATGATGATTAAGGGTTCTTGAGGCATAAAAAAAAATTGTTATAGTTCAACAGTACATTTTATTTTTATTTTCATAGCAAAAATGTTAACTTTATGAAAAAACAGATCACCCTTATAAATACGAAATGTGTCTGGGTAAAATACAAATATGTGTGTGTGTGTGTGTGTGTGTGTGTGTGTGTGTGTGTGTGTGTGTGTGTGAGTGTGTGTGTGTGTGTGTGTGTGCAGATGGGGGGGGGGCACTGAATTGATAATAAAGTGGTCATATACTGACCATACTGGTTGATTTGTCTTCCTGTGTAATTCTCTCTGTATATTCTGTCTATGTTGAAATGCGTTAGGGGATGAATACATTGCCAGCTTACACTGTCTGTCAGCTTGATTCTTAATCATTAACCTGTAGATCAACTGGTCTTCATGAGTGCGGATGTCACAAGCGGCATTTCGCTAACTTCACCACACATGATGCTCCCCTTCAACTTCTCCATATGATTATTCGCTCTGTTCTCCTCAGCAGCCTTATCTCTTATCCTGACGATATGTGCCTCTCTCTCCTCTCTTCTCCTCCTGTGTGTAGGTTCCCACTGATTCCTGATGTTTGTGACAGGGCCACGATAGGGGGAAACTCTTATCACCCGCGGGGTTTCGGAGGCCGTGCTAAATTGAAAATTGCAAATGAAATCCGTTGGGTTTAAATTCATCAGCTATTATGTCAGATGACCTTTGGCAGCCACTGATAAAAATGAGCGAATGTTAGCTCTGATCCAATTTTCGACACTATCCTTTCCTTTCAGTTCATTCACAGTCAGACAGCGGACTCTCTGGAAGTGAAAATGATAGGGTTTCAAGAGAGCACCATTGTGTTGCAGATTAAGATTTTCTCTTCCTATTTGCTGGGGTCGGCCTTGTGGTCCCCAGTCTGGTATTTCACCATTGTCCAATCAGTTTCAATATCTGCTTCAGAGGACATGTAAGCCATCCCTTCAGATAAACACTTACAGGGGGAAATGTTGGACTTAATGGTTTTGCCTCGCAGGTACTGAGGGTCACCGTGTACCAGTATTGACTGGCACATGTTAGTTTAATCTGACATTCTTCAGGACTTTGATGGTCTACCCTGTCCGAAGTTCTGGGGATGCTCACCTCTGTTTTGTCATTGCGTCCTTTGGCTGTGCATTCTCCGAGTGACTCTGATACATTTGATTAAAAAAAACTTACCCCCGTTTTTATAACCGCACAAGAGAAGTGATATAAGACAATGCAACTGAACATGTGCTTCAATATTTAATATATATGTAAAATCCAGAGAATTCAATGTCTGGATCAAACATTCATTTTATATGTTTGCAACAATTCACATGCAAAATACATGGGTTCATCTGGAGTACTTTGCACATGGCCTTCATGTTAGGGGGCAACATGATGAGTCTTAAAAGCTTTACGAATTTACTAAATGCATACAGATCACACTATGTAAAATCGAGTTGTAAGGACGTATGTGTGATGAAGTTTAATTCCAGCTGCTTTGTATGATATGATAATATCACCGCTCAATGTTATACCTACTATGACGTTCTAAGACACATATTCACTCCATTACTAATGCCTTAATTATTCCTCTGACTGTACACTGTAATAGTGCATTCTGCCATTACAGTTACAAAAGATTTACTTTTATAGTTAAACACACATAGAGGCAACCTGTGGCCTCTAACAAATTTGTAGTCATATAAACTGTCTTTCAAGAGGTTTTGCTACAATAAACAATCACGTATTGTGACCAAGTTTACAAATATGGAAACCAGAATGGCGGAGATAATAATATTTTTCACATTCCCAAGCATTACTTTATTATATTCCTTTATATGCCTCTTTCAGCTTCCATATCTCCAACGAAACCTATTTGCAAATATGAGTTATCAATCCGAAGTGGGTTTTTTTGGTCTTGTTTTTAAATATTTTCCTCTCATAATCCAACTAGCTCTTTATAATTCTACACGGCTAGCCGCAGTAAAACACCTCCTGTGTCTTTGACTGTTTAGCTGAGCTGTTTACGCGTTTTATTCTATGGTACAGTACATTCATCACCTCGCTCCTCTGAAGTGTCATGTAAGGTGGATCAGGTATTTCACTGTGTAGTCATATGATATCAGGCCTATACTGCCCCAGAGCCATAGAGTTGTTATGATAGTTACCTTCTCTGTGTCTGTGACAATATCCTGTCTTTTGGGTCATATTCAGTGCCAATCAGGAGGCTAGCGCTGACCCCCAGAGTAAACACAGATCCATGAGAGAGAGGGTTGATGTCCCAGGACACTATTGTGTGCTGTGATTAAATGTGTCAAGTGTAATCGTAGCACGGTGAGAAGCAGTCGCAAACGGAGCGCAGATGGAGACGAGAGGAGGAACAGGCGAGGAGTCCCTGTGGAGCCCGGAGGGGCCGGGAACGGATGTGTCCCCTGCTGGGAGGCGCGTAGGCTCATTCAGCGTCACTCAATCCTCACGGGCTGTTTAATGCCAACACAGAGAGAGGAGGCCCAAACCAAATCGACACAAAATAGAGCCATTCACTTGTTTACCAATAGGCCACGAGACGCCATCACATTCAGTGATTCTGAAGCTAAATGCAGCGAAGAGACTTTGGGAGACGCTTTTCTATAGAGTGACACACTTTGCCACTATACATCGGTTGGAGCAGTGTAATCTAAACCGCTGCTTTAAAAAGGTTTGGTTGAGTAAAGTCGTGAAGAGAGCTCCATGATTTGAATGATTTATAAGTGTTTTTGGAATTTTTCTGAGGCTTGTCTCTTGACTTTGCGTCGCACCTGTCCCAGGTGCTGATCATTAATCAGTTATTACCGGTAGTTTATTTGGTGGCTGACAAGTTGCTTTTTTTCCCCCTGATTTGGGACGTTTGTCAGGTGGGAATTATGGCAGGGAGCATGTGACAAAACACATCACCCCCCCCCCCACCATCACATCACCCCCCCGCCCCCCAACACCACCACCACCACCACCATCATCACCACCATCCTCTTTGGCTCTTGGCTTCTTCTGCTATCTCCCCACTCTCCCTCTCCAGTTTTTCCACAAACAATATCTGGGACTCTGAAGTAATAAGGCGGAATGTATAATTAATTACCCAGCTTGCTCTAATTAGGGATGAATAAGTTGTGTCCCTCTCAACATCACAAATGTGGTGATGGGTAATACCAGTTTATGCTATATTAACTGCAAATATCCAATCCTTCTGAGAGCACTTTCCTTGATGAATTTGATGAATGTGACAATAATTAGCAGAGACAGATGAGAGCTAAATTACTACTGACAATGTAACGCTATCCTGCTCGAGGGCTTGGGAACATGGCAGGCTAACATAGCAGGGACCAGACCCCATTTCTAATTAATAGTCTTTCTGCCAGTGAAAAAAAAAAAAAAAAAGAATGGTAATTGTTTTCGTCAAAGGCTGTGGGGAGCTATCAGGGTAATAAAGTTAATTAGCAGAACAAACAACCTTTCACTGCTTTACCAGAATAGGAAAAGTGTAATTCAGACTGGGGAAAAGATATGACTAGATTAGATGATAGCAAAAGGAAATTTCACACGGGAGGAAAACAGAAAGAAATCAATTATTCCATTTCCCTTTTTTTTTTCTCCTTTTCACTGCGTGTGGAACAGAAAAAAAAAAAAAAACATTATTTCCTATTGTATGTGCAATGTGTCTTTTTCCCACCTCTGTACTATCTCCTCACTCGTTTGGAAGATCATTTATTTTTTGTTGTCCCTCAAGGGCGGAGGCGGTTGGTGGTATCTTTTTATGGTTTTGGATGACTGCATCCAGAATTTTCCAAAGCAATTTGTGCCCCCCCCCCCCCCACCACCACACCACACCCCACCCATCATTTTTAGTAATGATAAAATGTTAAAATGCTAAAGCTATTACAGAAAACGAATTAGAGAGCGACGACAATTATTTGCGATTCAAATAGCGTGTGATATTGAAACAATCTGACATTTTTCGCTTCGCCGTGACATGGCGATTCTGCTTGACAGGTCAGGTAATGAAATGGTGTACCTTGCCAAACCTCCATAAGTAGTGTTTATTATTGTGTCAGAAAAGCAGTGCTCAGTTTGACATAAAAACCTCACAGTGTATGTTTTCCTCTGGGTGAATGAAGTAAACACACCTTACTGGTATAGTAGCACAGCCTGGTGTCATGTTTCATTTCCAAGATAATCCGACAGGCTCTCTGCAGGGAAATGTTTGTACACAAGGTGGTGGTAGTAAGAGAGGTGAGGAAACAACACAACTAATCAAAATGACATAAAATGCATTTCACAGACTTGTGTGTATGTGTGTGTGTGTGTGTGTGTGTGTGTGTGTGTGTGTGTAAGAATTGTAATGGATTGTTTATTTGGATAACTACGGAGTGGGCGCACAAAGCAAGTGGAAGCATCAGCTTGTTTTTTTGTGAGACCTAAAAACAGAATTTTTTTTTTTTTTTTATTCTGTTTCTTTGGAAATGGATTTGATTATCGCTGAGATGAAAGTGGACGGGTGATAACTGACACATTTCCGAGGTCTGAATAATCTTGCGCGTTTTTTGAAGAGAAAAAGAAAAAAAAAACAAACAAAAACCTCACAACGTATACAAATATTTGTTTTGTTGGAAAGAGGTGTATCTTGTGAGCGTCTGCGAAATGTAACTATAAAACTAGTGTGAGTGTTGAGGATGTCTGATAATGCTGGCCCGTCTCATTGGCAGGCGTTGTTTTGTTCTGATGTGCTGTTAGCCCAGTCTCACCTGGGACCAGTGATAGCTTATCAAAGCCTGAACAGTTCCCCTTCAACACAGCTAGATAAAGGAGGCTTTCAATACCGACGAGTGGCAGCACTGGGAACCATGGGAACCAACCAGTCAGCTGACATCTGGATGGACAGCTTGACTGCTTTTGCAGCATCATGGGAAATAACTGTCACCTGATGGTCTCATTGCCCACCAAGATAACCTTCATTGTGACAGAAAAAAAAAAAAAAAAGATTGTTGTTTGTTTTTAAGAGCGAGAGCCTCCGGTGTGAAAGTAATGTAATTGATCCTCATTAGATTAATCAATATTCTAATCGAGTCTTGTTGAAACAAGTGAGTGAGTGAGCACTAGCCTGGTATTTTTTCACTCTCCTGTTCATTGATGAACATGACGGTTTGACTTAAGGTCAGTGGCTTCGGTGTTGTTAAGAATAAACTTCAGCTGTCTCATCTTGGCTCTTCTTTCTCCCTTTACAGGCAGTGGGCAGTATATGGTCTATGGATGCTGGGTGGTTAACCCATAGAATTGCATTAAAAATGCCTTAGTGCTTACGCACTATAGTTGAATCGCTTAACACCAGACCTGCATTTTGGTTGGCAAGGGTTATTGCAATAAGACTTTGTATGAAAAAAAAAGTAGCATTCCTTTAAAGCTATGTGCACCCCCCCGCCCCCCCCCCCCCCCCCCCCCCCCCCCCCCCCCCTTGGAAGAATCGTTGCTTTGCCGGTCATCATCGCCTCATTCATTCTCTCTGACAATATTGGTTTCTTTGGTGTGTTCAGTTTTAGTCATGGTGGGTTTTTTTTTTTTTTTGCTTTTTGAAGCATGTGGGCTTTGCAGACAGGTTCTTTCAGGGGCTGCAGTGAAGCAGTGGCAAAGATCCCTGGCTTGTTTTCACTTGATTGCGCTCTGATGGGCGCATGTCTTTGATCAACGCCAGTGTTTCCCATAATCAGCTGCATTGTACACATAGAAGCTGTCACTCTCTGGCAACTGGGAGGTGGCAGAGACTTGAGCTCAGTCAAAATATCATGCCTTTGTTATACTGTGGGGGACTTTGATTTTTTTGTTCTGTTTTGTTTTGTTTTGTTTTGTTTTGTTTTTTTTGTTCTTTGCTTCCCCTCTAAATCCATTTCCTAAAATAGGCAAACCATCTCTGCTGTGATGGTATCTTGTGTTACATACCTGGTACTGAAAGAGAGTCAAATTTTGTTTCTACATGTTACGTATTCCAGGGGGACCTCCTGACAGGCTGATACTGTTTGTTCATATTAGATTTTCCATATTTTAGTGTATTAAAAAAAGGTATTTAGGGTGCCTAAAGCATCCTCTAAAAGGTTGTGGTTTTTCCTCCTATTTAAGAGACAAAAAGACAATATCTAATTTATGAGAAGGTAAAGTTAACATTCCTTAATTGAAGCCAATAATGGTGAAAATCTTATTATATCTTATTTGGTCACCCAACCTTTGTCTCCATATTCACATTCATTTTCTATTAGTTCCATTGCATTTGCAACCATAATATAAAGAATGTTGTATGATCTGTGTGAGCTTGGGGTGAAAAGGACTTAACAAATGTTTAACAGCGTTATTGTCAAATAACAATGACCATCTTACTGTCCCTGACACTTCTGTAACTTAACAAATGTTTAACAGCATTATTGTCAAATAACAATGACCATCTTACTGTCCCTGATACTTCTGTAAACAAATTGTTCGTTATTCCACTCATAGTGGGAGCGCTGTCTCCATTCGTGCTTTGACTTCCATGAGTCGTGTCGATGGTAATGTTGTGTGGTGTGTAAATCAGGTTTGTTAGGAAACAAGCTCTGTAAATGTGTTAAATTCTTTAGCTTCACAAAGGTAGCACACACCTCTTATTGTGATGCAGGAATATGGTTGCACATTGAGCCAAGGTGCCAACCACTTGACAATGCCTTTCAGATGGCCCTGCACAAAGGAGATTCCCACAGCGGGAGCCAACAATGGCTCTAACAGGGTTTTTTTTTTTTTTTTTGCTGTGCTAATGCAGGCCAAACTACCATGCAGATTCACACAAAAACTGTTCTCTCCTCCTCTCGGTACAACCCCTTTTGTTTTAAAGACATAGCTTGAGGGATAATTCGGCTAATTGCTTGACAGGTTCTCACTCTGAAACAGATTAGGAAGTCTTTGGCAGATTCAACAATGATTTAGCACAACCACAATTTGTACTAATTTGTTGAGTTTCAAGGACAACCCCCCCCCCCCCAAAATCAAGTTAAGGATAGGCTAAGCATCTTAAATCTGTTATTTAAATGTGTTATGCTGATAGTAAAAAAAAAGCAAAAAACAACTATGCCACAGATTAGGCTAGGGACCTATAAATGCAAATTGCACTTTTTTAAATGCAGAGATTACCACAGAGATTACTTCCACTCCACTTGACAGATAAACAGAATGACCTAATCTAAGAGTAGACAAATTAACATATTTCATTACTGATACGTTCTGGAGAGTCTGTTTTCCAACAGGTAGCTCTATCATTCGAGAATTTTGACAAAGGCTGTATTGATATAAAACAAAAACATTTATGAAATTGTACCGGCTTTATATTCATGTTTAAATGAATGCATTATTCGTTAGCAGAAAAGAAATACAAGTGTTTAATTACTTTGCGTGTTTTTAAGAGATTGTAGCGTACAACATGAGTCAAAGAACAAGGAAAATCATAACATATCTCAGGGAAATGAATATGTCTGCTCTGAACAACACTTCACAGTGTAACGTCACGTTTACACATGGCAGCAGGGCGTACCCGTGTTAACTAACAAATGAAACAGACTGTTTCAAGTAACACCTTTTCAAGATTAAAAAAAAAAAAAACACACCGATGAAATTCTAAATACGGCTTTTACTTCTTAGAAAACAATTGTTTTGGACTGAAAACGTCCATGTGATGTCAGATAAAATCGTTAACTGGAGCTTCTACCGTCGTAACACCAAATCCAAGCCAAATTCTTCTAAAGGCATCGGGATACACTACCGTTATCACACAGGCAGAATCCTGCACTTGTTCTGAGCATGTAAACAGACTGAGCCCAGAGGCCTACACTGTTTAGTGGCTCATTAAACCCGGGCCACTTCCCCCAGGTGCAACTTCAGAAACTAAGGGGAACCCTCCTTCCCAAGCACACAGACACACACACACACACACACACACTTCTCATGGGCCTCCTGGGCTGGTCCTCCCCTACTGAGAGGAGCGAGAGACCTCACACCTCCCCAGGAGGGGTGGGGGGGGGGGTTTATGGTGTTTTTCAATCAGCGGGGTGTGAAAAGACACTCATGTACGTGATAGAGCTACTGTGTAACAGTGTGTGTGTTTGTGTGTGTGTGTTTTTATTTTTCAGTGAGAGAGAGGACACACTTTTTCTGATGCCTTGCCTCCACACAGGCTCTGCATCGACATTTTCTCTGCTAGTCTGTATTGGGCCACCCTGTGCCTTTTATTTCATTATACTGTTTAAAATACTGATAGAGCAAGGGGATCTTTAACAGATAGCGAGGTTACTGTAAAAACTGGAGAGTTGTCTGAAAGTGAAAAACAAACACAAAGTTCTAAAATATGTCCCAGAAGAGTGCAATCAGAATAACATAGAGAGGAGAACAATTAAACTGGCAAGCAGACGATGTCATACAGAAGGTAGACATGACCTGATTCATTACAGACATGCTAAAAACTGGATAAATTTCACTCTGAAATCCTTGAGTGTTGATATTTCTGCCTAGTGAAGAGAAACTGACAGATAGAGAGAGAGAGAGAGGATCGGATTACTACAAGATTGCGGTAGCGCTCCTTTTGGCATTGCTCTTTGTATACATACTGTCTGTTTCTTAACCTACTCCCTGATATATGCTCATGGTTATGTTAGCAGTGGAGTGAGATGACAGGAACAGTGTGCAAGATGACACAGGAGACGGATACTGCTGGAAATTTTACCCATCTAATGTAATAATACAACAATTTTCTTCTAATCAAAACCATAAGAAAACAGATTTGTTTAATATTCAACGCCATTTAAAAAAAAAAAAAATCTATAAAGTTTCAGTTCATTACTCACTGTGAGGGAATGAATTAGCCAGTCTGAATATAATTAAAATACCAGCCTATAGTACGGCTGGATTTTTGTTGATCATATCTAGCTTCGTGCAGAGAAATATTGTGATAGTTATATTTTTAAACGAGGTTTTTAATTAATTGACTGGCTGATGCACCCAGCAGATACCACTCTGCAAGGATAATGATCTTGACAAGGTAATCACAGCTATTTTTGTGGTGGATGCACAGAGGTAAAAGACATCATCAGTGGTTAGCAGACACACACTGAGAGAGACAAAGATGGGTCTCTTGCCTCACTTCCTCATCTGACTTGTTTGGACATGGGGCTTAAGGGGAGGTGACAAAGTGTGTCTCTCAGCTGTAAGCTGCTTTGCTCTCAGCACCTACTGTAGCAGCAGGACCCTCACTCATACACATGTAATCACATTTTCCCCCCCTTAAAGAAGCCTGAGGGTACACACACACACACACACACACACACACACACATGCATGCACACATTCATGCCCACACTTGCACGTCTGCACACACGCACACACACACACACACATTTATATTTATATCCTAGTGGGGATTCCCAATTACTTCCATATTTTCCTACAATTTAAGATTAATAATTTTATAACTAACAGCCTGAATCAGAAATACAGGTAAAGAGATACTCTACCACACTACATTTTAACACTTAGCTACATCTATTTAAAAAATAGGCATCTCATCTGGGGCCAGAAAATGATGTGTGTTTGTCAGATGTTTACATCCTCATGCAGACATTTGGTCCACACACATGTGAATGCATGCCACAAGAATACATGTCACATACACATAAACAAGAATAAGCCTGTAAATATGGATGTGGTCATAAAAGAGCATTGTATTACATTCTCAGATTAGAAATATACTTTTTAAAAAACACTGCAACGATGTTTTTCAAGTCTGGTTTTGTAGCTACTCCATTATCAATCTTGTATTTTGACTGAAAACAAGACACCATGATGTTTTGGTTGTTTGTGTCTGGTCCTGAGAGTGTACCTTATCCGTGGCTGTATTAAAATAGATGATTTTTTTTGTGGGTGATATTTGTTAGCTCGAAATATCAAAAAAATGTGTTTACAGGATTTTCAAGGGGGATGGGAAAAGAGGTTGGAATAAATGTTGTTTTTTTTATGTTACAAAGTGTGAATTTGTGGTAGCTGTGTGTTCAACATTACAGTGCTCATACCTGTATTGTTGTATTGTGGATCTGTGACATTTCTGAACTGAGTCTTATCTGCCTGGCTCCTCCGATGTGCTTCTTAAGAAAGAATCAGATAGGACACTGGAGAGGATACGTGTTAGAGCCGTTCATCTTATTCAAATTTCTCTCAACCATGAGGAAAAAAACAACAACAACAACAACACTGTGAGTAACCCAGTTATCTCGTGCCCTGGCTTTTAAACGTCATTGTGTGTTCCAAGGTATTCTTGGAAGGAAGACAACATCCTAGACAACAAACGGATTTCATGAAGCTAGTTAAAATCTTAGGTTTCCAACTTTTCAATACAAATTCAATTTGAATGGGTCTAGATTGAATTTGTAATACATCTACAGACTATGTGGGCTGCACTGATAGTCTGCAGTGCTGAATGTGAGAAATGAGTGGTAAGTGTGCTCTCCAGTGCTTATGCGTATTGCGAGCAGAGGCAGATCGATGTTGAGAGACGGAGTGGAGTGTGTCTTTTTTGTTCGTGGCAGGGCTGATGTCTGATTGTGTGGAAAAGGGGGAGAGAGAGAAAGAGAGAGACAGACCTGACCTTCCATGTCTATCTTCACTTCATTCAGCGTCCTGTCGATAGTCGTCCTTGAACAGGCAGACGTTCACAGAATGCATGCGGGGCATCTCAAAACCCATCTATG
>NC_044508.1:15989297-16041797 GCF_902362185.1 Chanos chanos | reverse complement strand
GTGCTGCATCACAGGGCTTCCCTTTTTTCAGGGCTCCTTTTGTTGCATGTGTGGTTTTGCCTTCTTTGCCTCTTCATTATCCATTTCAGCCATTACGTGCACTCAAAGTGAGTGGGGTAACAAAAGAGCAAGTTGTCGGCAGTGCAAGGAAGCGACATCTCTGAAAAAAGGAATAGATGTTAATGTAGTGCGGCGATGGTAAAGCCTGGCAGACAGTAAATGCACCGTCTTTTATGTTGTTCAAATGTTGCGGTCCAAAAAGCATCATCACACTCCCATTCGGATGCCTGGTTTTAAAGGTAGACATTAAGTCGGGCTAAGAGCAGATGTGGCTGTCTTGCTGCCTGGGAGCCCCAAACCAGCACAAACTTTCAAGCTCTGAGCAACTGCCGTGGTCACAACAACCTACCGCATGCAATTCTGACACTGGCATTACACGAAAGCACTGATATGTTGGTTGCTTCGCAAAATCATAATAGCTGAATGTTGTTTTTCACGATACCGTTATATGTGATATCACATGGAAGGTTGCTTTTTCTTACAACCCTAATAGTTTTATGAAGATGAACTGTTAAAGATTAACCGGGCAATTAAATGTTTATTTCACTGAATAATGCATCTGTAAAATATGAAAAGTGCATCAGAGACATGTATAATTTTGATAAGGTACTATTTTACTGTATCACATGAGGTGTGTGTGAATTTCAGGTGCCTGGCTATACTATTTCTGTCATATTTCTATCATTTATGTATTACGTATTGTTAAAGTCATTAAAAAAATTCATTAATGGTTTTTTTTAAGTCCCTTAGTTGCGGTATTTGAAAAATGCAGCTGTGTTGAGGCATTCTGTTTATATTTGTTTGTCATTTTCTGATTCCTAATCTCTCTGTGCTTTTGATCAGCTTTAATGCGTAACAAATTCCCTTTGATCACAAGAATTAAGTTTATGTGCAAATCAACTTCAAAACAACTTGAGTTTATAGCAGCTTCAAAAACAATATTAATATTTGTTCATTTAATACCAAGTCTTTTATAATGGCTGATGAAATGAAGGACTCGTCATCATTAAATTGTATTTGTTTGTCTTTACAGCAAAAGAACATTGTGGTAGGCAGTTTTGCCTGCGAAGAATTGTTTATTATTTTTGTTTGGTTTGATCCCAGAGAAAAGACAAATCGATATCTGAACACAGTCACTAGGTGGATTATCATTTTGTCTTGGACTGAAAAGCTGTTTTCACTGAGAGTGAGTTAGTAGCTTTGCAAAGTCACCCCTGACTCTGTGGCAATTGTAATGGTTTTGACACTCTCCTGACTGACTTCGGTAGAACCCCCTCCTCAGTAGCCAGTATGACCAGTGTTAATGAGGGGGTGCCGTCCGGAAAACAATGGGCAGGCCAGGCAGACACGCTACTGCTCTGCATTCATCCAGGCCAATGCCCCCCCCCCTTTCCTCTCCTGCTCTTGCTGCCCTCCTGGCTGAAACCTCCCAGGAGCGGCCTTTTGTTTCTGGGCTCTTTTTTATTTTGTCATCCTCTTTCTCTCTCTCTCTCTCTCTCTCTCTCACACACACACACACACACACACACTCACACACTCTCTCTTTTCCTTTTTAGCCACGCTGAACTGAGAATGACAAATTAGTTGTTCGATAAGTGCAATTTGTGGAGGTGTAGAGTGTTTTGTGTGTGTGTGTGTGTGTGTGTGTATGTGTGTGTGTGTTTTATGATTTGAACATCTGTCCTTGAGATTGAGGTGCAAATTGCCGCAGTCTATGAACAGACATTAAAAAGGGAGAGAGAAAGAGACACAGAGAGACAGAGAATGAACAGCCCTTATCAACAGCCTTGACCTCTACTCATATCATTCACATGCAGTCTACACTAGGCACCACAGTGCAATAAGGAAAACACACAGCGCTCACACCATATGGGCCCCTAAGAAGCCCTCCACGGTCCTACTGACCACCCTGATAACCGCCGGTTTAAGAAAAGGTAACCGGGAATCACAATTTCTATGAATTTGGGTGATTTCATTCCCAAAGCACTACTTAGAGGAATAAAATAGCAACGTCAAAAGACCAGTTTAAATACTTGCTGGTTTAAGTCTCTGCATATTTTATTTATTTATTTATTTATTTTTAATACAGTATTTGGTCATGGTTCATTTAATTCTTTGGCAAAGTTAACTTCTCGCGATGGCCTACTTCTGGTCCCATGCTGTGATCATCAGTAATGTTGATATAAAAGAGCAGATCTCTTTCAGCAGAACACAGTGCAGTGTTTGGACACGATCAGTGGTGGACTTACAAGCTCAGCCAAATGCTCCAAATCTGGGGGTGCCACAGGAATTCTGTCTGTGTATGCTGTCCGGCACTGGAAACCGTTCCCCCGCTGAAAACAGAGGATGCAGGGAAACAGGATTAGCAGGAAATCAAATAACCAGTAAATTGAACAACAATACCTTTATTCAACGGATTTTGGATTTGAATCTGAGAATAACCCTTCCAAAAAGTACCCACAGTGTACAGTGTTGCAAAAAAAAAACAAAAAAAAAAACACCATAACATTTGGTCATAGCATATTTTATGCTTTGTTTTAAAATATACTATTAAAGAGATTTGAAAATTTTTATAGTTCATCATTTAATGATGAGCAATAATTAGTTTGACTAATCTCAAATAACTTTGGGACCCATTTTAAAATCAGTTCACAAAAGGCAACAACAGAAAGAAAAATGGAACTGAATTGCTAATACAGATTGTTTCACTGTCAGGATTCAAGTGATGGTGGAATTTAAATTAATATAAAAATAATCATCACTGTTTGTGATTTTTTTGAAAAGTGAAAGGATAATAATTTTCATATTGTTATGTGTGGGTTTGTGATTGAATTGTACTGGTGAGAATGGGCAGCCACTGTAGTCAAAACCTGAGACATGTTCAGAAACCATTCAGGCTTTGTAATGTTCACTAGTCCCTGTTCTGCTGTTATGTTTTTTGAAAACCCATGAAAATTGCTTTGTGTTTTCCTTTTGTTTAATGAATTTTATTTTTTGTCACTGAATTTACATTCATTTAGTTGTTTGTGTGTGTGTGTGTGTGTGTGTGTGTGTAAAGAAGAGATAGAGAGAAAAGGGGAGAAAGGGAGAGGGAGAGAGACAGAGAGAGAGAGAGAGAGAGACAGAGAGAGCACTTCCATGTAAAATAGAGTATTCTTTAGTGTATACAGGATTACGGAGATGCCTGTTCACTCTCTGTGGAGTCTGGCTGGGCTGGTTTGTCCCCAGGGTGTAGCAGACAGCACACTGGCTATGTGTTCCCACATACTGTACTGTGGGTCAACAGCAGTTCTTCAACTGGGTTTTCCCACAGAAGAATTAAAACCGCTGAGCTGACTGGATCACAAAGGGTATAACTGTCACCAAAATCAAGCCGCATGGCGTTGATTCACGTTCTGAAGGAATTTTCAGGAATCTCGGATGGGTCAAGTCTTTCCCAGGGTCAGAGTAGGACAAAGTGAATGGGATCTCTGTGAGCTTCTTTATGTGAAATATCAATTTGTAGATGATTGATTGATTCGGGACCTGTTTTGTCGGTCTTATTTTGCGGGGGGAACATAGACAGTACAATGTTTCAAGCATATTCTCAATACATAGCCTATTACTCACTGGACAGCAAACGTGACTCATCAAGACAGATCCACGGTTTTCTGTTGGTGTTCTGGTGAATACTGTTTCAAGGTCTTTGAGTTCCCGTGTTTTCACTTTACTGGTTGGGGGTGGGGGGGGTGGGGGCCCTGCAGTATGTTTAGGGGCATCTATAGTTTTGCCCAAGGTGGGGTGGTGGTGGTGGGGGTTTGGTTGGGGGGTTAAAGGGAGGGGGGGTGGGGGTGTAAGCCTGAGTGGGGACTCATTAGTGCACTGCACTCAGCACTGGGGAACCAGGCCCGGCACTGAGTCTGAAGGGAAACCTGCTGCCCGTGAAGTTTGATGATAAGTGAATCCACCGCTGGGTGCAGAGAAAATGAGTGCCATTACTTGGACAAAAACACTGTCATTTGGGTAAAGACTGAATTCTGGAGAGGTGCAGCTAGGCTGGGATACAGAGCTTGGTATTACAAAAGGAGGCCATGGGGAGACTGCAATTTACCTGGCAAGGCTGTGAGACGCTGACTAACTGGAGACTGAAGATGTGTAATCAGAAGAGAAGGAGTGCCTGGAGTAGCATGGCAGCCCAGTATCCCACAGTGCACAGGCCCTTCAGCCCCTCTGGTAGTCAGCAGACCATGCCGTCTGACCCAGAGCAGGCCATAATTGTTTATTCAACACTTATTATACCCGAAATCTAAGTGTAGGATCAATGTTAGGTGAAAATATTATGGTTTGGTGAGTAGGAAGTATTTATGAAGGACCGTATCTGTAATGAGAGCTAAGAAATGTATTTATTTGGCCGATGCTTTCATCCTGAGCGACTTACATAGTGAATGCGTAAAGTGCTTGCATAGCTAAGCTGACATGACACAACAGACAGTTCCAGGAAGCAAGTGCTGTAGTTTTAAGCACGGTTCTGCAGCTGTGAGTAACATGCAGCAATGTAGAGAGCGTAACAACCAGAAGCAAACTGTAAAATACAGATCTTAACATCATCTTAAAGCAAGGATCGATCTAGTCACGATTACTTAATTCATTAATTAATTAATAATTGCTATTAGTTATTATTAATTGTGTCCTGTTGCAATCAGTCAAAGCATTGGTATATGACCCACCACACAGAAAAAGAAAAATGCCGTATTATGATTTGCCAACACCATTAGCCCTTGTACAATAAAGATGTTAAAATTGCTAGAGACACCCATGTTGGAAGAGTAGAGCAGATATTGGCAGAATAGATGAGTCTTCAGATGCCTGTAGAGTGTAATTAGAGTTAGCAGTCCTGATTTTGAGTGTTAGCTTGTTCCACCGCTCTGGAGTGAGACAGGAGAAGCTTGGGTTGATTTTTGGCAGTCTTGAGTGATAGTAACATCAGACATTTTCTAGCTAATGAGTGCAGAGTCCTCTCTTCTGCATACATTCTGATGATAAGACTTCATAGGCAGTGGTATTGGCAGCTCTGCATGCCAGTGCCAGTGTCTTACATCTGATCCGGGCAGGCACTGGCAGCCAGTGCAGGGGCACCAGGAGTGGAGACAGGTGAATGTGCTCAGATGGGTCCTCTGAAGTGTCTGAATCACACACGCTAGTAGACCTTAAAGATGAAAACAATTCCATAGCATTTAGATTTCACAAAGATGCACTACATGTAATTTCAGTTTTAGTGCCTCTGCATTTTCATTACAAGGTAGGACATTGTAGAATTTACTGTCATGACACAGTATGAAACATATTTTTATTACTTTGACCATATGACAAAGTTCTGAAAACAAGAATTGCCTCTAAACACCCAAAGAAAATAAACAAAATAAAGACATATAGATAGATAGATAGATAGATAGATAGATAGATAGATAGATAGATAGATAGATAGATAGATAGATAGATAGATAGATAGTTACATGCATACATACATAGATACATACTTACACACATACTTTGGGTGATGTGGATATTTTGGATTCATGGAAGAGGGCCTATGCACTGTAAACACTTTTATAAGAGATGAAATTGCTGGGGTGGAAGTACTGGGGGGAAAAAAAATCAAGTACATGTTCGGAATGCTTAAGATTACTGTGTAATTTATTTTTGAGCACTTACGCTTTTACCCAAGTACATTTAAAAAAAAAAATACTTTTAACTCAACTACATTTCTTATACTGTCAGAAAAAGTTGACTATCACTACTTTTTCCAGGTCACTATGAACATAAGCATTACAGATTGTTACGATGATGCTTTTCAATGACTTATTCAGACAGATTTGCTTTTACCGCATATCAGTAATTAGCCTTATGTGCATTTGACATTTACTTTTTGAGTACGTCGTAAAAAATAAACATGTTTATGCCTGTCTTCAAGTACATATTTTGAAGAACACTTTTGTTTTGGAGACTTATGTGAAAGTAGCATACTCCCCATTACTTAGGGCACAAGACATAGAAGACATCTTCTATGTCTGCAAAATGGCCTATTTCTGCTAAAAGAGATGCTACAATCCACACAACTCTGTTCATGTAGCAGGAATATTTAGATAATGGACATTTGTTTGATTTTGCCCATGAAAAACCAACTGATTGCGCTTTTAAATATAAAGTGCAAATGAGTGGTATTGAGCATGTAGCTAAATGTTTCTCAAGTCTGAGTCAAAGGTTTCTGATAAGTAATTACCTCAGGGTCTCGATTGTACTCAAATTTACCCCTCTCTGTAAAGGAAGAAAACAGGTTTAATTTGAGCACTTTTGCGAATTGATGGTGCGTCGATTGGCTCATTTTGTCTGGTTCTGAATGACAGGAAGTGCTTGCAAGTCACCACTTCATGTTCATGAAGCAATGCTTACGAACCCAGCTGAATCTCAAATTAGTCTGCCTCCACATCTGTCATCTTGAGGGTTAAAGGACACAGATGGCCAACTCTCTCTGGCATCTAACCAAAGCCCCGGTGTGTGAATGGGATGCCAGGATTTTGAAGAGGGAATGTTGTCATTTCTCTCTCCGTTAACCATCTCAGGTCTCCCTGACGCCAGATGTTCCTCCAGTGCCGTTGAGTGACATCTTGTGTTGTCACAGTCTTGGTTTAATCACTCTCATTTACCGAAATGAAGCCCAAATAGAAGCTTTGAATAGGAAATTAGGCATCTCAGCAAAACGCTCACATCAGGCCTAAATCGTTTAAGAGACTGACATTACATACATAAACTTTGCTTCATATCGCTGATGCTCGAAACGAAACGAGCGTTTGATCGTTAATGATCTGGAAGCCCTTGGACACTAATCACATGACGGGGCGTTTGTTTTGGTCACTGGTTTAAAGCAAAGCTTCCTCAAGGCTTTTGCTGCAGAAAACGCTCATCATTACCATCTGTGGGTATTAAGTCCATTTTTAAGTGATAATTGAACTTTGAGTGAAAACGATAAAGTCGGCATGGCCCCTCTGTGACCATCCACTCACAACTCTACATGCTGCGGTAAACGATATACCTCACAGTGTAAATATGAGGCTAGTATTTCATTGAAATTTGAAAGCATATTAGTGTTATCCCTTTCCCTCAGGCAACTGGTCTTTTATGCCTTCAGATCTTGAGGCCTGATAATATTAAGTGGAATTTGGCTCTCATATCTGTGGTAAAATGGCTTTAACCGCTAACTCATATGAATATGTAAATTTTGTGTGTGTGGAAATCTCCTATTTTACAAAAAAGAATGACTAATCCTCATAAAAGATCTTTAACTTAAAATTCACATCAGAGGACCTAATATTTAGTATCTATTTTTTCCTGCAAATTGAGAAAATTTTAATATGATTAAATAGCATTTTCACTGGGAAAAAAAAAAATTTCCTTCAACTCTCAAAATTAGATGTAAGCTTTTTTTTCTGGTGTTCTGATATCAGTAGATATTTATTACAGTCTCTGATCATAAAAGTGTCATAAATATTATGTTAAACACAAATATTTTAATTACTGTTGCAATTGTGCCATATTGTTTGTAGATATGCATTAGATAGACTCTTTCTGTTGCCAAATTGTTCCATTCATTCGTAGCTCTTTCTCTGTCCCGTTTTCTTTGTTCTTCTTACCTATTTATTCCCCCCTCCAAACCTTTCATCTCTCGCACAGTTCAATATTTTGAAATTTTTTAATTAACAGATGCAGTGAATTGATAAAATATTTATCAGACCCATGATAGCGGCGTAAAGAGAAGTTAATCAACTAAAATTCTATTTATTTTATTCCTATCGTGAAATGTAATTGCTGCTATTGTTTCACCGAAAAGAGAAATAGATTAAAGTATTGAAGTTGCTGTCATTTTTTTTTTTTTTTTTTTTTTTTTAAGTTTTCTGTTAGTGTTTTTTTGATTGATCACTAAAACACTGTCACATGTGGTCCTTGCCTATGCTGGACAGTGAGTGTTCAGACCTTCAGACAATGTTTAGTCATATGGCCCTTGCTGTATTACAGATAATTCAAAACGCCTCAGCAAATTATCAAAATTTAATTAGCAATATAAATGCCAGGAGGAGCGCATTATGTGCAATTGTCTTGCTATCTTTCCAGAAATTAGTCTTTTTAAATGAATTTGCTGTATTAATCATCTTAAAAAAAATATTTTTGATCACTGAATTAATAGTTTTCCATCCTGTTTTTAGGTATTCATTGACATAGGTGATTGCCTCTTAATTACTACAACGGCCTCCTCCTATTCACTCTTATTAATTCATGTTTTCTGGCGCAGTCCCAAAAGGCAGCTTTGCCCTATATCTTCTAATGACTTTCGTAATTGAATTTGCTCACTGTTTCTCAGTTAGTTTTTTTTAAGTGACTGTTTGTTCCAGGGTTTATTGTGCCTTTTGTACGTCAGTCCTCTGCAGACAGAACACAGGGTGGCTCTTTTCTCATTTCTCATTAATTTCCCACAGCCTGACCTCATTTATTTCCTTATTTCTTTATTTATTATTACCTGCGCTCCCAACACTGACTCACCGTGTGAATTTGAGAGCTGGGCCTGAAGAAACAGGGAGAAGGGGTGAGGGGTGGGTGGGGGGGGGGGGGCAGGGTTAGGGGGAGAGGGAGGGAATTAATTAATTAGGATTGGTGAAACAATTACCCTGGTCTCCTCTCTTCATTCATTTGTTCAACCCTCCACATATTTGAGAAGTACCTTGAAGTACCATCACAGATGCGGCTGGCGCCACGCGAGGGAGACCACCACTAGTATATTTTTTCATCGTGTTTTTCCATTATCTATCTATGATAGCTGCCATATTATTGCAGTTTCCAAAACAAAACAACAACAACAAAAAAAATAAAGTGTGAAAGATTTTGAAGTGGACCGTAAACAACGTTCATCACATTGAGGATAGGGGGATGAAATCTAATCCGGTAGCAAAAAGAAGGATAATTTAAGATATGTCTTGGAGGCACCCAGTGAAGCATCAAAGCCCGTATATAAAAAAGTCACTCAAGTTGGAGGCTCTTAATGCTGGGGATTAATGGAGTAATTGAATGTCTTGGGTAATGACGACACGAGGGCCGAGGCTGAGTAAAGCTGTATACGCGGCGGAACGGCGAACCGATCTCTCGTTTCCTCGTGCCCGGATGAGTGGACAACGCGCTGTCTCTCTTATCGGAAGCCTATCGAGGACGGGGCGGGGCCCCTGCCCGCTGATGGGCCTGGAGGGCTCATTGTCCACGTGTCAGGGGCCATTATCTGACCAAGTCGCCTGAAATTTCTTCCCCCCGCTTTGACAGTGTGTCTTTGAAAAACTTTCTCCCCTCTCCCCCCCACTTTTTTCGCCCATTGATTTATTTTTCCTTCCCCACTCCTATCTCCAGTCCTTTTGTTTCCTTATCATTGCTTCAGGTTATTATGTGCAAAGTATTGACAGAAGTAGGTGGCCGTGGTCGATGGAGAGCTAATGCATCCGTAATCCCGCCTTTGTTACGGAGGAATGTTACGCTTGGGTCTCCGATGGGGAGAGAAGGTGCAAAGCTGTTGATCCTGGTTCTATTTGTTGGGAAGCCCATCCATCAATCAAACATAGGGAACCATCTGACTGCTGAATGACACAAGGCCTGGGCTGAGGAAATTTGATAACGGCGTATTGTCACACAGCTCCCCTCACTTTTTTTCTCCTTTTTTTTTTTTTTTTTTTTGATAAGAAATACATTTGACTGGAGCAGATAAGCTCGCAAGGGGTAAAGTCTTTAAGAAAGAGGGAGAGAGAGAGAGAGAGAGAGAGAGTGACACACATGCCATAAGAGGGGCTTTTTTTCACTCCCAAAAGCTTTGGTGTAAAGGATACATCTGGCAAACAACATAAATACAGAATCAAAAGCATGCAGGAAGCACTTCTGGTGGATATGGTTGGATTATTTAATAAGATGCCTGATAGAAACGAGTCCCCACTGGTTTGCGGTGTTTGGTGTTGAGTACAGAATACTGCTAAGGTACACACAACGGAATGTGTAATGCCTTATTTTGTGATGGGTTTAAGGCTATGCTACGTTGTCATGCTCTTGAGAGATGCATTGTATAAGCTGGTGTCTATGGCGGCACGGTGTGAAACACATCTTGATATTAGATATCAGCTGCAAAACGACTTTCCTCACATTGCCAGCAAAAGGTCTCACAAGCGTTCTATGCTACATACACTGTGCATGCATACAACGTGCATTCATTCGGTGCTATATACACGAAAGTACATACAACGTACATTCATTCTGTGCTATATACATGAAAGTACATACAACGTGCATTCATTCGGTGCTATATACACGAAAGTACATACAACATACATTCATTCTGTGCTATATACATGAAAGTACATACAATGTGCATTCATTCTGTGCTATATACATGAAAGTACATACAATGTGCATTCATTCTGTGCTATATACCTTACATACACTGTGTATTCATTCTGTGCTATATACATTAAAGTACATACAATGTGCATTCATTCTGTGCCATATACATTACATACACTGTGTATTCATTCTGTGCTATATACATTAAAGTACATACACTGTGCATTCATTCTGTGCTATGCACACTAAGGTAAACACACTGTGCATTCAGTTTGTGCTATATACAATAAAGTCTAAACACTGAATTACTGGCAAACTTTTTTTAGTTTAAAATTAAAATTTCCAAACGGTATGGAATCTTTTGTTGTACACATCAGTTCACATCTGCAGTAAACTGCAAAGAAAATGTTTCTCCTTCTTATGGCATTTCAGTTATGGTTCGCTGAGCACAGTGTTTGTAGTTTTTCAAAAATATTTCGAAATGATCCCTGTGCAATGATAACTACTCACATATGTACACCGTAAAGACTATATATGTATATATATTATTAAGGATGTATAGAGCCTCAGTATACATGGATTGAAGAGATACTCTCGCAGGAGAATAAGGTTACAGAGTGCACCTCCCCATCTTTAAAAGTGGTGGACACTGACCTATAAAAAGATTGCAGTGAAAAGCTAAAGAAAGTCTGAAATTACCAGGGGGCAAGAGTATGGACGTTATCGTGACCCGTACATTCACACACTGTATGATTAAGTTAGTTTTTGTGTTCATAATGACTAGAGGCTAAAGAGTCAGAAAAGGGGGGGGAGGGGAGAAAAATCAATGTGAGAGTGCTGCAGATTATCTTGACAAATTACATGCGCTCGGCTACCCCATTGTACAGTATGGCCCCCATATTCCAGAGCAGACGCCGCAAGATGGAGCTGACAAATGGCGCATGGACTCCAAGATCATTTTTATTGATTTTGCGTGAACATCAATGGGAGAATGAGGGGGGGTTAGTCCTGTGAGACTGCATCATGGATGTATGTCAGAACTGGGCCCAAAATGCCTGTACAACAATACAGAGTCACAGACAGACAGCTGTCATTGTTCTACCTCATACCCTCTCTCTCTCTCTCTCTCTCACTCTCGCTCTCACCCTCTCTCTCTCTCTCTCGCTCCCACCCTCTCTCTCTCTCTCTCTCTCTCTCTCTCTCTCTCTCGCTCTCACCCTCTCTCTCTCTCTCTCTCTCTCTCTCTCTCTCTCGCTCTCTCATTTCAATGGCCAAAAAATACATGTCACAATTTAAAATATCTCCATCTATATCAAAAAGCCTGGAATCTAAACGTGGCAAATTGTCTGAATAGTGGCACTTGAGAGACACAGGGGCCTGGAGTTTGTAATGTGAATTCAGCAGAAGCTGTTACTGACATCAAAACACTGCTTTTAGTGTTGAGAGCATCACTGATATAATCACTAACTGTGAAAGGTCATAGAAAATACCTCAGAATAAGCACTGGAATCTGGCCACAAGGCTACATGTAGCAGAATGACATAGAATTAAACTCTTATAAACACCTCTAAACGTGAAAATAAGAGTTAGAGGGGGAAAAAAAGAGACAACTGACCTTTATACTTCATACAAACATTTCTTTCAGCAAAACCGGCCAAGCAATTGTTGTCACACTTTTCAATACGGCTTATTTTATAATACTAATCTATCAGCATATGGGCTTGTTGGAGCTTGTTGAAACGCAAGAGAGACACCCGCATGTAACATGATAAGACTTGGCAGCGTGTGATCATTTGATTCTATTAGCATGTATCAGCATGGCAGAGTTACATGGCAGCATTAAGCAGAGCAGATGTTAACAGTGGGAGGTAAAGGAGCTGTCAGCCGAGTGCTCTCTGGCACACACATACACACACACACACACACACACACACACACACACACAGCGGGGAAAGCAGATGTTGCAAACTGTTGCATGCACTTGTCACCAGTTTGTGTGTGTGTGTGTGTATGTATGTATGTGTGTGTGTGTGTGTGTTTGTGTGTGTGTGCGTGTGTGTGTGTGTGTGTGTGTGTGTGCGTGTGTGTGTGTGTGTGTGTGTGTGTGTGTGTGTGTGTGTGTGTGTGTGTGTGTGTGTGTTTTATGACGCCATTTAAGCAAGTGCATACAGTACAAGGCTTTTTCCCATGGAGTTGTTGCCCTATGTTGAGAATGGATGTTCCTACGGTTTTATTGCCCGGGACTCTCTTTGCTTTTCACAGACAGGCAAATGACTCTGATTTATCTTTCCCGAGGTCCTATGGCAGTTTATGAGCTAGTTGTGAAATTCTACAACTGGAGTTTAAACAAGAGGAAAAAGAAAGCGTTGGACTGAGAAATGTGTGTCAAGTCACGGCTTGTCTGGTCGAGGAGGCCAGGGAGTCTGAGACCTCACCGGGTGTTGTGTCGTTAAACAAACTTTAATGCAAGTCTGGCTGAAATTAGGAAACTGAGGCCTAGACCGATATGACTGGACTGATCTTAAAACGCAAGAATCAAATGTAGGGATCACCTGTGTATGTATTAACAAATATATATATACCGTAGTGTGTGTGTGTGTGTGTGTGTGTGTGTGTGTGTGTGTGCATGTAAAGTTGCATTACTTCCATCCGTGTCTGGTAGTTACAAGATATTTATTGATACAATAACAGAATATATGTTGTCATGGTACAAGTTTACTTTTTCCAGCGACTTAAATTTCTGAAAACATTTCATTGTTTCAAATAAATTTCTCAGTGATTTTTATAGATGTCTAAACACAAAAGCCCAAATTAGGACATTTGAAGATCGACGCCAGTTGAACGGGTAAAAAGTGAGAGAGCAGCGTTTTAAGATTCTGTGCACTCTGTTTTGATTCTGTTTAGAGCTCTCTTCATACCTGAAGCATCACAGTGCCTCATATCACTTTCACTCACTGAATCGGTGCTTGATTGATCTCTTTCTTATCTTGGACAATTCATGGAACTGATATGAGGGATAATCTGCCAATTACTTTCCTCTCAGGGAAGAAAGGGTTTTTTTTTCCTCCAGTTTTTTTTTTTTTTTTTTTTACTGGGAACGTCAGTGTTAAAGGAACACATGGAGACTCAGAGGACGGTGAAGCTAAGAGGAAGCTGTTGCTCTGCTATGCGAAGTGAAAAATCAATCAATCATTATTAAAAGCAATCATTATTAACTTTCAGGTGTACCATGTTTCTCTGACACTATAGCCCTTGAAAACATTCGGTTACTGAAAATTTTGAATCTCTGAATCAATCCAATTTTGGCTTTCCATCACAATGCAAAGTTAGCATGACTCACATGTGCAATATAAACTTAGTAACTCCAAAAGGATGACTGTGCCTGTATTGTCTTGCATTGTATTAAACATTCAATGATATTAGCTTTTATAAAGCAGTGGTGTTTTTCTTTTGTTTGTTTATTTGTTTTCTATTTTTTTTTTGTTTGCGTATATGACAAAAAACAGCTTCATAATTTATGACTGACATAATTTTCCAGAATAATTTCTAATCATAATTTGTACATTTTTTTATTTATGCATCTTTCTGATACTAACATCTGACTCTCCACAGCAATGCGGTACGTTTTTTTTTTTTTTTTTTCTCCCACTTTTCCAAATCTAAATGGCAGCAGTGGTATTTACTGTGACTGGATGCTTGGAGAGCGCTCAGCCTCTCTCTTTGTTCAACCACAGATTGAAAAAAAAAAAAAAAAGACATTGATTTGTCCTGCTCACGAGGGACAAGTCTTTATTTCAGTGGATTCCCTCAGCTTGAACAAAGTCCACCACAAGATATCCATATTGATCCAGCAAGCCGGATGGCCATCAAACCAAAGCATCCACCTCTGTCAGAGCCAACAGAGCTCTCAGATGGTGGTCCAGAGCCTGCGTCTGCTGTGAACACTACTGTACGTCTGTGTGCTTGCCAACCCGTCAGAGTGTGGGAGCAGTTTGTTCCCCCCCACAGCAAAGTGCAATCTGGTCTGTCCAGCTTCTGCAGCTAGGGCCAGCGGATGAGGGACGCGCCACATCCCACCACCAGCTAAGAGACCTCAGAGTCTGGTCAGAATGGCTGGATCTTCTCCCTCTGACAGAGTAGGACCCTTTCCAGTCTGGACGCGGTCCACAGACTGTTAGGCCCTGGAACATAATATTATGTACATTCCCCCTCTGCTCTGTGTGTGTGTGTGTGTGTGTGTGGGCATTTGATACATGGCTGAAATTTAAGCTGAGGCATGTGTCGTTTTTGCAAGTGAAAAGATGAATTAAAAGTGAACGCCGGTGGTTTGAGCGCCAGTGGGATTTTTGATTTTTACAGTTTCCATGACACAGGAATGAGGAAACACGTCTGATGTTTCATCTCACAGCCTTCTCCATACATTACTCATTATATATATTTTGGCATCATTTTCATAAAAAAAAAAATGTTCATCAGAATACTCGCAACAAAACTCAGCGCTAAAAGATCAGTGAAGGCCGCTGATCTATGCTTGATGTTTTGATGTCTCTGGAAGTCTGTTCAGCAGCAACAGCAAAGGCATCGCCTTCGTGTGATGATCCTACATCAGCACACTGCAAGGTATCACTGACTGCCTTGAATGTCACCGGAGACTCAAAAAAGGTATCATCCCATGATGCGTTTGGTTACTTGGTTGGATTCTAAATGACTCTCCACACTTAATTACAGAGGATGAGGGGAACGCCTCATTTCTCTTTGTTATAGGCTAAGCTTTCAGTAATCCCAAACAAAGGGTCTGGCTTTGGAAGCTATAGGATTTGCTAGTGGGATTATGGTCTCATGGATAATGATGTGCAGTCAGCAGAAGCAAAGCTTTATTTTAATTCAAATTGGCCAGTAAACAAAACCATCGGTATGTTTGATGGTGAGAATAACTGTCTAGTAAGCACTGTGACAGCATATCACCTTCTTTGCCACTTAGTTGGATCTATTAAGACCATTATGGCGTGCAGGTAGACTGTGACATCATGGGACAGCTATCTGTTCATTAGGATTGTTGGTACAAGGCTGCCGTCCGGTCGTGTCTCTCTGAGCATTTTTTTCCACAGAGCTTAACAAAGCCATTCTTCTTTTAGATAACGTTTATTTCACATCTATCTATGGTCTAACACATTCAGTTAGTTTTCAGGGTTTTTTTTTTTTTTTTTACTGTCTGGAGAGTTAAAAAAAAAAAAAAAAGATTAGACATATTTGAAAGCCCTATAATGGAAATGTTTAAAATATCAACTTAGTGAAAGACACGATGAAGATATAATAATAATATAAATCTTTTGCATAACCTTAGAGAACTGAACTTTAATTTAATTCTCTAGGAAAATGTAAGAATATTGGTTCAGTTTGTATACTGTAATAAAATAGTCCTTTAATCATAACTTGCACAACCCCCTTGGATCATTAAGTTCTTTGTACAATAGAGATATTTTTATGTAGCAATATCCATTGTATTCACAGTAATGTAAATGCTGAATTTGAAAGTAAGACTTTTGGGTTTAATGTTGATTCCAAAGTTCTCTTCTCCAGATCCACATAGTTTCTTGTTGATTTCAGTATGAATCAGAGGTTAACTTCACTGTAGACTTGTTTAGTGGTTTGTTGTTCTGGTGATAATGTCATTGTGTATTAGTGAATTAATTAAGCATGTGGGTCATTTTTATGATAATTAATGGTTGCAAAAAGCTTTTCATAGTGATGTTTTCATTACTGAAGTTGCTTGATCATTAATTTCAGGGGGTGTCAGCTGCTGATTCCTCATTGATCATTTCTGAAGAAAACTGTTCCTTCTGGTTAGCTCTGCATTAGTAGTTCATTCCAGAAACTTTTAGTACAGAAGTCCAAGTACATTTACCACTGAATAAAGAATCACTGTTTAATTATTCCACTGCTCTGCTGGTCATTGATTTCAATGTATAGTCAAACTAGTAAATGTAGTTGTGTGTGTGTGTGTGTGTGTGTGTGTGTGCGTGCGTGCGTGCGTGTGTGTTTTAACTGATTATGTGAGAGAAGGTAAATTCAGCGTATTTTGACATGAGACAGTGTGTCTGATCACCGGCACTGTTCTCCATATTTCCCAGTCAAATACTTTTTAATTGAACTCAGCTGAAGCGAGACAAGATGTGCAAATATAAGACATATGTTCTTTGTTCCCTATTTACTCTGGGAGCTGATTTCTAATAACATCTTTTGTGTTGCACTGGAGGTTGGACAAAATGTTTTTCCCCCTCTCTTCCGTGTTCCTGACGAGAATCGAGAACCGTTTTAATTAAACATTTTAAATGCAGGAAAAACCTTGAAAGGGGGGTATATTAGACAAACTCTGAGAGCTGATAAATAATTACGCATTTCTGTTAGTGAACTGAAAATGTTTACGCCACGTAAGCCTGGGTGGCTTCGATGGTATTGTTGTGCGTTGTCAGATATGGTAGTGTGCTTAAGGCCTAGTGTTTTTCAGTGACAGTGTAGACCTTTTAGTCAAGCATGTTCACTCATCACTTTAGCCATATGAGGAAACATTTTTAGCATATGTAGATATAACTTTTGTGTTGCACTGAAACAAAAGAGATAAAAACAAAAACACCAGTTATAGCACAACATCTCTCTATCTTTCTCTTTCTGCAAAAACAGAGAACTTGGACACAGCTAGCATCGGAGATCATATTATAGTCGTTTTAATTTACATAAGACTAGTCTCAACCATATGAATACATGATGAGTTTGAGCATTCATAAAAAGCCATCATGTATGCATCGCCGACGTATTCTATGCTCCTTCATCATAATATATGCTTGTTGATCTCCAACTCTTTCTCACCCCCCCCCCCCCCTTCTCTTTCTCTGTCTTGTACTCACACACACACTGATTTGCAAAATATGGGGTTTAGTTGTCCTTGTGACTGATGAGAACAATCCCAAAGCAGACGTGCAGTGCTTGTGAGCGCTCACTCTCAATTCAACCCTTTAAGAAGTTCACACAGACGACCACACTGACAGTGACTGACAGGTCTCTAACCCCTGTGACGCTTCCCGTTGATTACAGATTCATCTGGGCCTTACAGAAGAAAAGCATAGGGGTCTAAAGTGTCATCCTCCCATTAAGGCGTGCTTGTGTAATGAAAATGTGCGCAAAACAGCTGCCAGAACACACTCATGCATATGGAAATTAATGTCCATTCACATAAGTAACATAAACCAGTTGTATCTGTAGCTCACATTTAAAAAAAAAAAAAAAAAAAAAAAAATGACGGTGAGCAACATATGTTTGGAGTGAACTTTCTGATCCGTCACTGGAGAGGCTAGCTGAACAACAAGTTGTTGTGTGTCGTTTGTTTTACGATTCGTTTTAATTAAAAAATCAGCGAACGCATCCATTGTATTGCTTGTGTGACTTTGACTCTGAGTTTGCAGATCAAACTATTAATGCGATCTGCTGCAAAGCATATTACTAATGGAAAATCTGCTAATCCTCTTGACAATAAGACTTAAAGCCAGGATATTTTTCTCTGAATCTCTTTAAAGGGAAAGTGCTTTGAACGTAAGTTTAGGGGAAAAGAGAGAGAAAAAAAAAAGATGAAACACTTCTGGACAACTATAGTGCTGACTTAAAAAAAAGAGAGAGAGAACTATCATATTTTTTTGTCAATGTTCCATAATAATCCTATCACCAGATTACTGTTTTGTTGCTGTCATTAGATTTCCTCTGCATAATCTGTACAACTCCCTCCCTTTGCTGGGTGCACCTTGCAAGCTAATTAACAGGGGTAGTATTTTGATTGAAGTCATTACGGCTTCCCCTTTGTAGCAGCACCTTGGAGATTAACAGTGAACCATGTTCTATGTGAAGACAATGCCTCATAGCCACTGGAGTGGATTACTGTCAGTATGGGGAGCTATAAGAAGGTGCAGGGAACCAGTAATTCCTACAGAAAGGTAGACAAACACAGAGCCGCTGACTAACAACATTCCCTGCCAGGATCTTTTGTCTTCTCACTCTCCCTTTCTCCCCCAGCTCCCTGTCAGGACTGATAAAGACCTTCAGACCAGTCAGAGTTAAAGTCATTGAGACACCCAGACTAAATTCGGTCCTCATCACATGCAATACATTTTGTTTGGATCAACTTGTAAAAGTCTTTTGTGGTTCCTTTAAGCACTTTATTGATTATCCCATGACTTCGTTAGAAATGGCATCAGCTGAAAATTGAATACTGACTATTCCTATTGCATTATTGTGCTCATTGGGGCTTCATCAATTTCATATAATTGTGTAATTACAAACACTGTAAGCAGTCAATTAAATACTGTTATTTTGAATGGCTACACAGTGCTGTCCTTCATTTCAGCACTAGCCTCTAAAGAAAAATTCCACTGAGGAGCATTGAACTATGACACTGAATGGATTCTTCAGAAGGAATCTGTCTGCTTTGATTTAAAAAAACAAACTTATAGTTAGTCATTTTATCTATAAAGATGTGGACACCTATAAATATGTGAGGGTTTTGCAACAGAGAAACATATGCAGGAGAGCCTTGGCAAAACCAGGTTAAATTTGTTAGGGGCCTGGGTAAATTACGACATATCGTGGACTAAAATACATTATTATTATTATTGTTATTATTATTATTATTATTATTATTATTATTAATAAACTAACAGTATTGGAAGATCTGGCTGCCAGTGCAGTGCGTTTTCTGCAGAGGAGAAAAATCTTTATCAAATCCCTATTCTTTGCCTTTCAATAAACCGAGCCCATTACCTCACGGCTGCTTTTGTTGGCCCTTTACAAGAGAGAACAAAATGGTTATTCAGGAGAACGCTTTAGATTTTTATTGTGGGTAGTACTCACAAAGAGCAGTGTTATTGTATTAAAAAGAACCATCTGTACCAGAAACAATGGCTTCAAATTATCTTTGAATACCCACTGAAAAAATATAAAGCTTTTCCTTCTCATTATGTTTGGTGGGGGGGTGGTAAAGCAGGCTTGGTATAACTGACTTTTGTTGTTCTTGATGCATTCTTCGTCTTTTAAATCGGCCCCTTTTCAGATTGTGTGTAGCCATAAACGGCTTTTCTTGTTCCAGGGCTGGCGAGCAAAGAATAACGTTTAGCGAGGAGTCTGAGCGGTTGTACGCTGAGGTGAGGGCTATGTGTCTTGGGGAAGCGGGCGAACTGCGAGTGCTGGAGGATAGAATGCCCGGGGAACGCTAGTGCTTGCTCCGCGTTGGCAAGAAAGCAATCAAAGGCGGTTGATTTGTGGTTCTTGCCTTGGACGGATGTAGTATATTCGTTCTGCCAATCAATCCGTCGGGAGACAACACCCAAACTGGCACGTAAGTATGCCGGCAAAAGCACTTTGATTGGGAAGTCCGAGAGCAAACGTTTGTGTAGGCAGTGCACATCAGACTGGTGAGCGACTGCATTTAAGCGTTCAGAGGATTTTAGAAATATATGTATATAGAACTTTTGGTTCTGATTCATGTCAAAGTCGATTAAACCAGACTGACAAAAATATAATGTGTATCGGTATTTTGATATATTCCTATAGCATTTAGTTCTTTTGATTTTCACTTAAATAACTTGATGAACCGATATTTTACTTGCGTGACGCGCCCACGCCTGAAGCACAAGTGATCTATTATAAATACAGCGCCTAATGACTACGTTTCCTCGATGTATTTTATCAAGGTTTAAACATTTGTAAATGTCCGTTATTTTCTTTAAGGTATTTTATTATTAGTTAACAAAATTATATCGGTTTAACGTATCGCGTTTAAGCAAAGATCCAAAAAGTTCGCCTATAGCTTACTTTCAAATTGAAACGTCATAAAGTATCAATAGCTAAACAGTGCAGCAATTTTAAATCTATCTTTTTTAAGAATCTCTGCTTTATCTGCTTGGTTGTAATGTACGAATATCGTTTACGGCAATATATTCACTACAGTGCACAAAATTATACATTTGCACAATTGCACAAGCGCTCTGTAGCCAGCACGGCCCCTAGTGGACACATAGTTCGGGAAGCCGTCATATCTGAAGTACGCCTCTCTCTCTCTCCCTCTCTCTCTCTCTCTCTCTCTCTCTCTCTCTCTCAAGTAGTATACAAATTACATGTGCCTTAAATTATATCAGGTTTTTCATAAGTTAAAGAGCAGTATATTAAATCATTTACTGAAAGATGGTTTTAAAAACAACGGGAAGGTTTAGACCATACGCAGAAATACGGGCTGTTTTTTGTTTTTGGGGTTTTTTTTTTTTTTTTTTGCGGATTTACGTTTACTTTTTCAAAACAGAATTGAAATAAGTTAAGAGGTCTTTTTCGAATTTGGCCAACTATTTTTTATACAGATATATAAGCTATTTTGCGCGTTTCATGTAGGGCTAACATCAGATAGGCAACTGATATCGAAGAGTATTTTGTTAAAAATGTTTTTTGTTGTAAAATACGGCTAGGGCCGTTGTGGTGGTCAGAATATTACATATCTGAACTAAGCTCATTTAAATTAATAAAACCTTTAAGCGAAATCGTCAGTAAAACCGTCGTACCATTGACATTGCTATTTACCTGTTTTAAGTTAAAAGAAAACATCTATTTGGAGAATGTGATTATTTTCGTTGACCAGCAGTTACAATGTTTCACTCTAATGTGTCATGACACAGGGTAGCTTCAGCAGCCCATACAATTCCTTTAAAGTATTATTTTTGACCAAAAAGATTCTTCTAGACTCAAGATTGCTTTAACTGTGTTTGCACAAATACTGGTGGACGTTAAGTGGTCTGTCAATTAGCAATGCTGCAAAATTCCAGCTAACAAGGACATTCTTCAAGATGCTAGCGATCCCCTGCTGTTCCACACATTTCCATAAGCAGATTAAAAATAGCGGGGAACACACTCATATGCAGATATAGGAGAGAGGCAATTTAAACTTGCATCATAATAGCGCTATGCATTGCTATCATGTTGGGGTCCTCATTTTAAAGTAATTGAGTGAGAAGTGGCAATCAAACAAATAAGTGTTATTTTGTCCTCTTCTCAAACTAAAATGGAATGACAAAAAGGTGGTTTTTTTCTTGTCTATGTATGTAGTTTGTACACTTCAACTTTGAATAAATTCATTCTTAAATTTAGATGGTGGAATATTCAACATATAGGGTAAATAATGTGTGTTAAGCATTTTCCGGTGATGGTTTCGTTATTTTACTGGTTGTTTTAAGTTAAAAGTTGGTTTTATTACATGTATTTATTCTCATTTGGCATCAAATATTATGAAGTGGACAGAAAATATTAGAAACTTGGAAATGGTGCTGAGGGTGGTGGTATTGTAACATTTTCACTAGTTTTGGTCATGCGTAAGTAACTTTATGCTAGAGTAAATATACTGGACTGCAAGATGAAGTGTAGAAAACAGTGTGTGTATTTACTTTAGTCAGTCTTACCAGAAGGGGGCGCTGGTGAAACACAGAGAGACTTCACCCAATGCGTGTCTGTAAATTCATACTGCACAATATGCACGTTTTATTTTATATCCAGTAGGTTTGTACATCTGTTTTCCTGTGCATTTCACTGGGGAATTAACTCGTGATTTTCTTACCGAATCAAGATTTTTAAAAAAGATAAATAAATAAAAGCTAACTTATTTGATCACTCAGTGATATACTTTATACGGGTATTAAACTATTTCAAGTAATACAAACAAAGAGTGCATTTTTGAAAGATCACATCCGTAGCTGGTGCCAAGTTCAGGTGGACGCATCGATGGGTCAACTTTTCCCGTCCTCATACTGTTCATGTGGATAAGAGCATTTTAACAACAAAGATCTTCACAACGGAATGGAAGTGCATGTAGTGGGTCTATTGTCCCGGCCGTGTAGTGACAACACCCTAAACAAAACTACTTATTTGTGATGACTGACATGTCTCTGTATTCTGTCCTCATTTAACTTCAGCCGACTGAAGCCGCGTTTCACTAAAGGATTTTATCTTTTATCTTTTCAAACTCTAGAAAGGAGAAAAATTACTTATTAAGTTAATGCTATATTTCATATCCCAAACACAACAAACAAATGTGCAGTAACATAACAAACAGGAGCAGCAGTAGTAGAAGCAGCAGTTGTCGTAGTGATAGTCATAGTAGTAGTAGTTTTAGTAGTAGTAGAAGTAGAAGTAGTAGTAGTAATAATAAAAATAATAATAATATTAATAATGATAATAATAATAATAATAATAATAATAATAATAATAATAATATGGTTATAGTCAACGCAAAATTTATTTTTTTAAATCCAATTCAGTATTTATGTATTTGTTTGTTTGTTTTCCATGACATACTATACCAACTGCATCTGTTGAAGACAAGCACATTTTTAGAACAGACAAACATACGTTTGCATGTATTGACAAAATTTCAGACAAATAACATACTTAGTTATAGAGAATATGGTGATTTCTATTTTTATTTTAGTTACTTCTCAAGCTACTCAAGAAAACTACTCAAACAATATGAACTAATCAAATAAAGCATTTCGAATAAACGTGCAGTAAAAAATCCTGCTGCCAGAGACATCAAATCTAAGTTAGAGAAAACTTGCAGTAGAGTGCCATTACGGCAAAAGAAAAAAAATTCTCACTTTAGCATTTGCTATGATATACTGTACATAGCCTCTGTCGGTAAATAGCTGAAGCCTCAGTACTACACTGCTGACCGCGAGTAACCCCGCCCCTTTATGCTAAATAAAAGACACAATCCTGGTCGAGTGAACAGTCGCTCTGTGATTGGTCAGGTAAACCCATTTATTCCCTGACAGCCCTCATCACATGAATGGTTGTCTATTAACTTGTTCAAAAAGTATCAGGAGTTGTCAGGGCTCTGGCTAGGAGGAAAACGTAGTTTGTTGATTCTTTAAGACTAAGAAAGAAGTTTGTGGGCACAACAGGACCAGCTGGGTGAAAGTAAAGAGACGTTCACTCTACTTCGGCAAAGTTACCAAAAACGGTAGGGTAACTACAACGAGTCTCTGGATTGGACTTTTTTCTCACGAGTGAGGAAAGTTTCAACAAATCTGTTTTAAATGTACAACATGATGGAAACCGAACTAAAACCCCCGGCGCACCAGCCAAGTACTGGGGGCACGGGGAACACTAACTCCTCTGGAAACAACCAGAAAAACAGTCCGGAGCGAGTTAAGAGACCCATGAATGCCTTCATGGTGTGGTCGAGGGGACAGCGGCGAAAAATGGCACAGGAGAACCCCAAAATGCACAATTCGGAAATTAGCAAACGACTCGGGGCCGAGTGGAAACTTCTATCCGAAAGCGAAAAGCGACCTTTCATTGATGAAGCCAAGCGTCTCCGGGCTCTCCACATGAAGGAACATCCGGATTATAAATACAGACCACGGCGGAAAACCAAGACGCTGATGAAGAAGGACAAATACACCTTGCCAGGTGGGCTTCTTGCGCCAGGCAGCAATGCTATGAGCGCAGGGGTGGGTGTTGGGGCTGGCTTGGGTGCCGGGGTTAATCAGAGGATGGACAGTTATGCACATATGAACGGCTGGACAAACGGAGGCTATGGCATGATGCAGGAGCAGCTTGGCTATCCGCAGCACCCTGGTTTGAACGCTCACAACACGGCACAGATGCAGCCTATGCATCGTTATGACATGAGTGCGCTTCAGTACAACTCTATGACAAGTTCTCAGACTTACATGAACGGATCTCCCACGTATAGCATGTCATATTCTCAGCAAACCACTCCAGGAATGACTCTAGGCTCCATGGGTTCGGTGGTCAAATCCGAGTCCAGTTCGAGTCCTCCAGTAGTCACATCGTCCTCACACTCAAGGGCTGCCCCGTGTCAAACAGGGGACCTACGGGACATGATCAGTATGTACCTCCCGGGCGCAGAGGTTCCGGAGCAAACTGCCCAAAGCAGACTTCATATGTCCCAACATTACCAGAGTGCACCTGTGCCCGGCACAACGATTAATGGCACTCTCCCATTATCACATATGTAAATGAACTTTTCTATTAGAAACTGGACTTCACTGGACTATTTTTGTACAGAACATTTTGGGGAGGGAAAAGTTGTATAGAACTCAAGAAAAGAACACAAAACTTTTTTTTTTCTTTATATTTAAAGAAACGCTCTAGAGGAACGGTAGGAACTCCACAAAAGTTTTTTTTTTTTTCAAAAGGTGTAAAAGATTTTGAAAGTAGAATTGGGAGAGTCAATCAAATGTTTTATTATTGCAATCAACTTTTGTACAGTATTTATCAAAAGTACATAACAATCAGATGTAATGTTTGTAAACTACAAAAAGTTAAATTTTATAGACGTCAATCCTGCAACAAAATATGGCAGAGTTGGCAATGAGTTCAATATTCTCGAAACTCTGCAAACATTAGAAGGAAAGAAATTATAAACCAGGTAAATGTTTCTCCTTGAAGGTAAATAGTACTAAACCATTTTAATTTAGGTAAAATGGAAAAAAAAACACAGAGAGCTCTCACAGGTTAAACATGATTGTTAATTTATATTTTTTTTTTTAGTCTCACACTTTCCATCTGTTAGAGATATGAAGCTTGTGTTCTTTTTTTCTCATGGTTTGTAAATTTTCTGTATATTTACTGTGATATTTTAAGTTTCTATTTTAAATTTTCATTTCCGTAGTTGTATTTTAAAATGTGGCCTGTACACAGTTGCCAACACTCCATGTATATATTTGAACTAATAACATCATTATAACGGATACAATTTCAACTGAGTTTTTTCAATATGCAGTTTGAAATGAATAAATTTTTGAAATTTGGATATTTGAAATTGTTTGAGTTTTGATTTTATTTGTCATTTAATTTGTTGTTATAATGTATTTGATTTTATTATCCAATCACTATTTTACATTGAAAATCATAAATGAATTGTAGTCAGCATCTTAAAACACATAAGAAATTAATGATCAAATAACTGATCAAATAACAACATCAATTACTTAATATCAACCGCGACAATTACTAATATCCTACAGCACAAGAGGCCTAATTTAACCTGAAATATTTCTAACTATATAAGACCTATAAAAACTATTGAGCGGTCATTTGTCGCAAGTAAGTATTGGACTATCCCTGTTCTGGTTGTTTTGTATGTGAAAATGCGAAGGGAGCTGGATGTGTTGGTGTGTATGAGAAGACATGCATGTGTCAGTCTGTAAGTTTTTGATGAAAATGAATGACAGCGCTATGTTGAAATTGAGATTGAGTCTCCAGTTAACGACGTTTCTGTTTTTTAGTGAAAACACGCCTGTGAGGGAGCCTACATCGCTTAAGTTTCATGGCTGTAAATCTCTGCTTTGCTGGGGACATTACACGCCCGAAATATTGAAGATTCACGTCAAGGTAGTTACTCATTTAAATATAATATTTTCTCATTGCAACATTTTCACTTATTTGAGTAGTGCATGTGATTTCATTAATTTAATTTAATCATGCATTTGACGTGACAACCGATTAAGTCTATACAGCAGAAATTGTGCCAAAAGAATTTTGATCTCTTAGATTGTATTTTAGATGTAACTCAGGCGTAAAATGTCATATATATATATATATATATATACAATTTTCTTTTTTTTAATTTATACTCAGCAAATGACATTATTTATTATTTAGTATTTAGTTGAAACTTTCTTTATATTTCTCTCTCAGGGTCAATTCTTAGACTAAAAAAAAGCTTGCTTTTTCTCTCTGTTTATATAGACGAATACTATCGTTGTGCCATGCAACAAAGTGACATGCATTTTAGCAAAACCAAACAGCTGTCCCTAGTAATGTGCCAAATGAAAATGTCTTATGCTTAATAGAAAAAAAAATGTTGTAAAAATGTAATCGAGTTTATACAAACTGAACAGGAGGAAATATTGGAGATCAAATAAGAGATGACATCTCACATGTGTTTCTTGCCAGTAAGACACGGTGCAGGTTTCCATACCAATATTAATTTATCAAAATACTGTTTGTTTGTGTATTATATGTGGTTTGCACAGTTCACTGTCGCTGGGGCATCAAGGTTAGCGCTGAGTTTTAATATGTCTGCAAATGTTTACCATTGTGCGCCAGTATATGGCTTTCCCTAGAACAGTCGAAAGATATGGTTCAAGTGGACGTGATGTCTCTGAATATAACAAAGTTTTAAATCTGGAGGGTGTTAGATTATTTTGCTACACTGCAGAGGTAGATTAGCACTGTTGCTTGCCAAGGCTCCGAGGCTTCTATTACACTGGGTCTCAAGGGAGAGGAGCTCACATTAACCGCTAAATGAATATTTGACGAGGACTCATTCCAAAGTATTATTCCGACAAACGTGTCCCTACCGGACTTTCAAAGGGTCAGGGAGCAGTGGTTCAATTAATTATTTATACACGTAGTGGAATTGGTTGTAATGGCTGAATGTGTTTGATAAACTGGGAATTTTAAAGGTCGAGCGTTGGTGGATTACCTCAACAATACAAGTGTAGAACACTAATTCACAGACAGAAGCTTTACTTTTCAACTGATAGCATGATATCCTGTGTTGATTTTTGAGGATCTTTCTATTGACGGGGTAAGATGCAGCCGCACTTGTACGCAGCACATTTTGGTTCTCACTGTGTTTTTGTTGTTTTACTGTTTGTTTGTTTTTTTCAAGAAGGGCACAAGGTTTCACATATTCTTATAAACACGACTGGAACATGACTGCAGAGGCTTGAGACGAAGCGACAATATTTAAATGAACCGCGATAAGCTATGAAAGGGCACGAACTAATAATTACATCACTGAATTCATTGAACTTCAAGGACTTTTGTGAGCTTCCATTGAGGTTTGGGAATGCCAGTGTCTTCACATTAAAAAAGATGATTATGCCACAGACGAACAAGGAATCCCTACGTTGAGCCTTCACAATAAGATGAAAAGAAACGCAGCTTTCGCTGGCTATTTTAGATTTGATGCCAATTGAGTGATTTATGACGCATTGGCGTAACAGGCTTGGTTCGCATGTTAAAGGTTAATATTTATACTGTCTTTTTTTCCCCCACTGATCTTCAAAACTCAATTTGCAGTTTGATCTTTTCAACACGTGGCTCTATATTTAAAGCAGTTTCTTGGTGGCAGGACACGAAGGAGAACCGTTGGATCTCATGACCCGGAGGGAGGATGATGTTGCTCAGACGCGTCCACTGGGAGGGTGTAGCAGTAGCCTATAGATGTTTTAATAGCAACAAGTGGTAAGCGCGACATTTTTTCTACTTGCAATGAAAATACCCCACACTACCCGTCTTCATTAGTGTAGTTAAAAATTGGAACAAATAGTTGATTAATTTTTCAAAGTAAAATATTTATGAAAATGTGTTCCCTATGAACTACATTTTGAGAACGATCTGTTTACTTTGGGGCGGGCCTAAGCCTTACGTGACCTCTGTTTTTATGTGAAAAACTGGTTGTCCATTAGCCTACGTTTAGAATATTTATTCAGGTGTGTGTTCTTCTTTAAATGACCATTTTTAACAAATTATGTCAAAGTTTAAAATTAATTTAGCAGAAAGTGTTTTCTTTGTGATCTTTGTCGTTCTTTGTGCTATTCTGATAAACGGCACTCGAACTTATCTCGCGTTCATCGCTTTTAAAGATTTTTGCCATGACCCTCTCCCTTATCACAATTTGAAGTAACTGTCAGTGATGTCTGATTTATAAAGGAAAACAATCACTCTGACTTACTGAACTTCGGAAAGTTGCTAGAGCCTAAATGACCAGTTTCTCCAAAATACAGGCCTATCTAGGCTAACAACTATAACAACAGCAGCAGAGACAATAATAATAATAATAATAATAATAATAATAATAATAATAATAATAATAATAATGTCGCTGTTGTTTTGGTTGTATTTTTCAGAAATCATAAAGCTATTGTTTGATTTCTTTTTGTCAAACTTTTTGAGAAAGCCTTGTTATCTACATTATGTTATGGTTAATAGCAAAGGTGAGGAGATTTTTTTTTTTTTTTACATTTTAGAAGCCTCTGAGAAAGTAATAATTATTTCAACTTCTTGTCTTTTTTTCTGCTTTTTGGTGGTAGGGAGCAGTTGTGTAGGCAATTGTGTTGAACGGGTTCAGGATTTGGGAGGGGGGGGGCGGTGGGTACAGCATTGTGCGACGCACTGAATTGAAAACTGTCCGAGATGTCGTCTATTTTAACAGTCTCTCATTGGGTGAGTGGCAGTCGCTCCCTGATCCAGTGCAGGTGCAGGGAAGAAGGGGGATGGGGTTCTCTCTGCTCGGCCAAAATGCGCATTCCCTTCAATAAGACCACACACTGTCAGCCAGCATGGTATCATTTCTGCGCCTCTCACACTTTTTCACTTTTTCAACACAAGCCGAATCGAGCGCATTTTAGGGTCTCACCAATCACTCAAGCATGGCTATCAGTTGTCTCTCAAGATTTGCAAATGCACTCTTTTAGTTTTCAGTTTTAACTCTCACTTTCTGTTATCACAAGTTATCGTCAGAACGCGAGCTCGTGATTGTGGACATGAGCAGTACAGTACAAAAAAAAATAAAAATAAAACGGCACTACAAGTGGCAACATTTCTTTTGCGTCGGCACTGGTGTGAATCTTGGCTGCCTGTTTGTTAAATCAAACACTTTTATTGTATGTAAATGTACAGTACTGGTACTTTTTTGTGTGTGCATCAATCCACAACCCATTACCAATATGAGAGACTGCTGTTATGAAATTTATTTATTTATTTATTTCCAACATTTTCTTATCAGTTATGCATTCCAGAACTTTATAGAGAGGTTAAACTGTTTTTTTTTTTTCGTCTGAATAGACGGGACTGAATATGCCTGTCATACCAGCCGTGTGTGCCCTAAGATTTTACCAACACCATGGCAAGTGATCATATCCATTGTGATTTGGCAGAATGAATTTCTGCTCAAATGAGCACTTCTGAGAGATGTATTTTATATTTAGTGTAACGCGACTGAAATACAAAGCTGATATGGCACTTGAAATGTAACAATTGCCAGTTTGAAATTAAACGTTTTGTTTTCTTTTCTCTGACAGCAGGAACTGAATAGGGTGCCTCAAAGCAAATTTCTTTACAAGGATGTCACGCTCTTCAGCAGAGCATGCACCTTTTATTGAACATAGTTGTAACTGAGGAATGCACCAAAGGAAACAGTTGTACTCACATTTGAGTAAGCTTGTTTACACTATAGCTAATACGACCACTCTACGCACTTTCGCATGTTGTGGTTGTAGTGATGTTGAAAGAGAGTTTGGTATTAAATGCTAAAGAACAACTGAGATGCTGCTGACAATTCAAACACAAATATACATACTTGCTTTATTACCAATTCGAGTTAATACGCTTTTAATGACGATATAACAGCGGATAATTGGCTCTTTTTATGAACAACAATGTAAATCACCATCTCTTTATTATTTAATAACATCAAACGCTTCGCTGAATTGGCTCCGACAGTGAAGACCTTTTCTTTCTATGCAGTGTTGTTAAGAGAGAACAATGCAGATCTAATTGTGGAGATTTCAGAAGTTAGCCACTCCAAGTGAGCAGCAAAGATATTAAACTTGGAGCTGAAGGGAGTGTTTTAATGCCGCGGGCAGCTATCCACATCTGTGGCAACCAAATCTCAAACTCTGAAAATACAATCTGGTGAGGACGGATTTGCTGACAGTTGTTGATTTTATGGATACTCATCATAGTTTACTGTGCATCTCGATGTTTTCCTTAATACAGAATTATTGTAATTTAACCAATTCGATTTTTGCTTTGTTTCTATGTCTTTAGTGTGACCACTGCTTCACATTAAATTGTTTTAATTTTGTGGAGACGAGCACAGATACTATAGCCAGATACAATTTAATTCGTCGATCAAAACTTTCTGGATCTTTTGCCTTATCAATGATGGGCAACAGGTAATGATGGACTGACCGCTGAAAGTCAATTAAGCACAATCTAAACCATTTGATTACATTTCAGTTAGCACGTAGAAAGAAAAGTTGCAGCGACGCATGGATTTTTTTTTTACGTTCCCATGTATTGTGCGGCAGCAACAAGTTTTCTCATATTCAGCAAGAGCGGAGGCACAAGTGTTTCTGCGTTTTCACAGGGTCCACCCCATGCTTGGAACAATATATGCTTTGATGCAGAGGTTCAGTCAGCAGGGGTGTTCAGAGCGATGCGGATAGTGCTCGCTTTTAATGGACCACTGGCATAGCCTGGGAGATAAACGTAGAAGGGAGCGAGGGGGGTTGGGGGAAAAGGGCTACTTTTAGACAAATGTCGTTGAACTGCATGAATGCTGAGTCTGAAGCATATCCTTTGTCCAAAAAAGTTGATGTAAAATATTTATTTAGCCAGCCATCCACAATCGAAAAACAAACATACATTACTGACAGCTGTGGCATTTCAGCTTTCTCCATCCCTTGTTCACCATTTGTGTTAGTGCTTTTGACGTTCAAAGTTTTAAATAACTTTTTTATGCTTATATCTGTGTTTATACCTCGGGCATATGTTGAACACTCACAGTGTGTTGAATTTGCTGTCGTCTGTTATTTAAAAAAAAAAAGAACAGTTTTACGAGCGTTTGACTGAAAATTAGCGATTACATACTTTTAAATGAAAATTTAAATGAAAATCTCTCCAAACGAGAATATGTGAGATCGAATTTTAGCCAAAATTCCAAAAAGGTTGTCTTTGTTTCCTAGTGTCCATCCGGATCTGAGTAATGAAAACAAACACGTTTGGGTGGGGTCTAAAAATAGATAACGAACTTCGTGCCCCTATTTTTTAGCTCTTGGGCTTTAGTGCAATTTTTCGTTTACGTTTCACCCACCATACCGCACAGATAACGCATAAATATGTTTTGATTTTTATTTTAACAACTTCCATTCCATAATCATCGAGGGGGTGGGAGTGGGAAACCTTGAGAGAGGGATTTTTTTTTAAAAGAAAGTAGGCTATCCTAAATTAATGCAGGATGGGCGTCGGGAAAACGTTATGTCTACGTTGCAGTCAACAATGAATACTGTGGCACGAATTTGCATTTGGTAAATCATCATACGATGCTGGAACTTAGCCTCCGAGTCACACAACTGCGCTTGGGGAAAAGGGGCTGTCATTAGCCGACCCTCAGAAACGCTCAGAGTTGACCCGGCAGATTCCATTGTTCTCATCATTCCTCCCAATTTCAGGCTTCACTTGTACGTACAGTCTATGTTGATTAATGACGTTACTGCATCTGGGTCGCCCTATTTAAAAAGAAACGTGGCTAAACCATTAACACTCTTATGACTTATCAATAGACAGCACATTTTCAGAGCTTTACACGTGTTTGCTCATCCAGACGTGTAGGAATATAGATTTTTTTTTCCAGTATCACCCTACAGTGTTACAGGACAGATAAGAGTATAGGTAAGATTCTCTGAATATGTGGAGCAAATTATTTCTTTTTCGCCATAACATCAAAACCAGACAGTGACACGATATTCTTATGGATCTAAAACGACCGGCTTGTGTTTGAACCGAATAAAAGGTTTAAAAAGTTTGTCTGGTGTCTGAATGGGTACCGCAACTGCTCTAAATGTATCTCTGGTTCATAAAGGCGCCCAAGATTCAGTTAGTAGCCCCCAAATCCAGTCCACTTCATAGAAAGGTCACATCGTTTTACTGAATACTGTACTCCCGTGATATGTGTCAACGATTTTGTCATAATGATTCATTTGCTTCCTGGTGTGGATATGTACCAATGGCAGCAGATTAGACCATTATGGAAAAAGACAAATGAGGCTGACGACGAGGAGATCTCCTTTGACTGTGATCTTGTCAAGACCCAATCATATTTATCGATGAGCTAGATAACTCGGGTATCCATCGCGGACATATTTTGCATTATCTGCAGACAATTTTAACTAACGGTTCGGGGTACCGTTTCATAGCGAACGCTTTCCATGATTTATACACTGAAATTTCACAAATTGTTACTAACTCGGTCTCAACCTATGTTTTCCTTTCCAACTAAAAAAGAGTGATAAAAGTAGACAGAAAAAAATGAACGAGCGTAGACTTAAGCGTCAATCACTCAAAAAGGTTGTGTTAAATGTACTCAATTACACGCATGACTTCACTCCAACAGTAAATTATATTCATCATCTGCCTTTCTATTCTATCACCGCAGACACAGCTAAAAAGTCGATTATGTTGGATTCATACGTTTCTATGTTGCATCAGCCTAATTAATACTCAGAATGTGGTCAGTGGGTCTAAAATCTTTGAATGGCCTCTGTCCGCCCTGTCAGAGACACTGTTGGAATGTAAAAAGGGTTTCTTTCAGTCTGTCCCAAGAGACCTACTCAAGCGTTCTCCTGTAAGTGATGGAAAGCAATGGTTCAAATACGACACACGTTTGGAACAAACAAGGCTCTGGAACCGAATGACAAGTCAAACTAACCGCCCCTGTTTTCGCTTTAAAATATGCACGTGTAGAGCAGTCTTTACACAGCAGATTTCGTTCCTTTCATAGACCAACAAACGAACACATCTGAAGAGAGCTGCCAGTACCACACATTTGTGATGCAAATTTAAAGACAATCCTGATAACGGATCCGTTAAATCTAAGTTTATGTCGCAATTTAAGAATCGTGTTACCTCATGTTTTAACAGAAACCATATGGCTGAATAAAGTAAAATTCAGTGTTGTGCCGGTGAACACTTAGGCTACGAAATTTAGGCTATCAGTAATAACTTAATGTGACAGGTGAAAGTTCTAAAGTTGCCGTGACCGTCTAAAGATATGGGGCAGTAAGACGCAGAAGTATGCTATTTCTAGGCAGTGCCCGGTCAGCGCATTTGATTGTAAATAAGAGGAGTTCACACGCCGATCGAGTAACTGAGGGGAACAAACGAACCATTTTAATCGGGTGGCTATCTCCCTATCGAGGAGATCAGAGCTCCGTCACTCCCTCGCTCGTCATTGTGTCCCTTCAGCGAAATGACATCTCCCCCCCTAGAAAAGCGAACGTTGTCGCAGGATGAGATTTCACTGTCTTTGCGCTTAACCTACGCTATTAGCATACGTAACAAAATGAGTCCTATCGCTGCTAAAAAGAGAAAAATGACCGTTGGAGTTCACGAGAAAGCTACATGTAAATGAGCGGAAAAACAATATTTTCGGATAACTTGTCTGGCTTGTGTAAAATGCTCTAATAAGTATTTAAATTGATAGAGGCGTATATATTAGTATAAGTATTAGTATTAGTATTCATATTTATGCATAAATGCATGCACTTAATCTTTTTGTTCAGCTGGTCTGTCCTGGCCCCGTCGATCTGAAACTGAAAATATAACGTCAGCATTAATCTTATGTGCAGCATTTACAACTGCTTGTCAGTATCATGACGCTTATTATCTGTCGCCTTAAATCTTAGCGTCATTTGCGGAGAAGCTGCAAAACTGGCGGGACGCCAAGTGAAGTTATCGCTGCGAAAGGTAACGAGAGAAATGTGTGACAGCTGGACCTTTCCTATTGATTATCTGACAGTGTAGGTCATTTATGGCGCTTTGCGTGATATTGAATGAAACATTAATCTGATTGGCACCTTATGGCACTTTCATTCGAACCTTCATCAGGACGAGAGTCCATCATAACTCCACGGGTCGTGTCTTAATTTCATAAATCATTTGACCAATAACTATGTACATTTAATGTTCAAACACGTCACCGTGAATCGGCTATTTACGCAAGCACGTCTGTGTTTATTGATTAAATGTCATTTGAACTTTCTCCTAAAGCATGTCTTGATTGTCCTGAAGTGGGCCAATTACTAATTAAATCATGACCATACGACAAGAATGTCACATCAATAAACGTATGTTTGACTTGTATGGAGAGAGAGAACATGCGGGCTCCTGCTAACTGAAGAAGAAAAAAAAGTATGAGCGTATGATGTGTAACAAAGAGGAACGAGCTTCAGCCAGATCTTTGAGAATTTTATACTTAGTCTTAGGCTTAAGGCAAACCACCGCCACTGTTGAAAAATTTCTGCACTTGCTATACATTTTCTTTATTTCCTTTAGGTCGTATAAGTAGCTCTCAACAGTTATGTGTAGATTTAATTCAGCATAGAAAATTATTCCTACTGGTTAAAACAAAGGAGTATAACTATTAAATAAAATACTTCCTCTTATGTGAAAGTCAGGGTTCTGAACTGTGTTACTCAACCATATTAAAACAGTCATCTCCAAAATATACACAACCTGGTAAGACGTAGACAAATATATACACTGAGCATGAGTAGTTGCCCTGTTCAGCAATGTGCTCTTCATTTTTAAACTTTCCAAATGTTTCCTCTTTTGTTTGCTTTGTTATTTCTCACTGTGTCATCCATGAAGCATGATCTGTTTTTTTTTCTTTTTTTGTTTAGAGAGGAAAGAGATGAAACATTTGTATCATTGCTAGCAGATTATTGTTGGGTTTGCTCCCCTTTTTGGAGTAAGACGGATAAGCTTGGAGGGCCTTGTCACCGTGGTAACTGCCAGAACAATTCAGTTGAAGTTTGAAGAGGTCAGTGTGCAGGGTCAACAGCCCAGCCTCCGCCCGAGCCAACTTCTGTTGGGCCTGGAACTTTTCGGGGGAGTGTTAGCCCAGCCTAGCCCTTGGTGGTAGGCAATTCCAAGTCTGATATAAATTTTTTGAGTCAGTTTGTGGCCTTGGCTCTCCAGGTGGCCTGTGAAATCGATTTTAACCCCACGACCCTGTCTAGCAGAAGCAGTGTTGACAACCTGGGTGAGAATTTAGCTGGGCCTGACAGATTTTCCCCCCTGTATAGAGAGAAGGGGGCCCAGGAAAGAGAAGCTCTTCAAAATGGGTGTGTGCTAGAAGTGGTCATTAAAAGCTTATTAAAAGTTTTTCACTGGCAAAGAGGAGAGTCAGTGAATGTGTATGTGGTCCTGAAACTATGGTTCTCTAAGAATTAATAAGCTCAGAAGCAACATCTTTAGGCTCTAACACATGCTAGGGGTGGATAACTGTGTATTCAGTCATAAAAATCTGAAGTGATCCACAAGGCTGAGGTCTAATTAAGAACCACCTGCTAATTGTTTTCATTCAAGGTTATGTTCACAGTGGACCTTTACCTTTTTTTTGCTAAATAAAAACAGATAAGTGCATTCCACCTAAACTAAACAAATAGACAGAGTCTGACTTTAAGAAAGACAATAATAGTATAGTATTGTATTAAAAGTAGCACTTGTGTGACCCTTCACTTTATTACATTGCATACCATTGACATAAATTGGCTGAAATAAACATTTGAGCTGTTCCACCACATGCTATAAGCAAAAGTAATGAGATTATTCTGACTGAATTAATGAAGGGTAAATGTTGAGATATAGTTTGATTTGATCAAATGAACACATCATGATAATCTACTTCAGTGGGAACTGTAAGGTGAAGTACTTTCCTTTCATAAACTTTCAAGTGCAGCTTTTTCTCAGACATCTCATAAAATACATTTATTATTGCAGAAATGTGAAAGAGTTGAAAATCGAATGATGCCCTGAATCCATCAGGTCCCTAAAGGAAAACTAAACCAAACCAAAGCGTGTTCGTGAACTGAAAATATAATACTGATGCAAGTGAGCTTTCATACTGGTTTCCCCACAGGTAAACACAAACCATTGGCTATTTTTCCTCTTAACATCTCAAGATACTAGGTTAGAAACTAGGTTAGCCTTATTTTTCATCCACTATATGAAATCCATTCACCGCTAACAACTGGATAAGCACCAATGGGAGTTTTCCAAGTTCTCCTTTGTATATCACTCAAGATCTTTTAATAGAAAAAAAAAAAAACTGCTGAAACGTCCAAGTGACTCATGTTGATTGTAAGACATTTTACAACATCACCACAAAGCAAAGCGATGGCAGAATTTGTGTTTGATGGTGAGGGAGCTATAAAAGGCCCGTAAAAATATCATGGGTTGGGTTTTGGCCTATCAGGCCTTCTTATGGTGCAATTTAACGGCAATCATTGTATCAGGGCTGAACTTTTGGTTTCTATTCGCAAGGCCGAGGCACTGGTGGCCCTGAAAATCTGAGTCAACGCGTCGACCGATTTGAAATCATTTTGGCTAGTCAGGCAGGAGCGCGCGTGTGATCGGGAGAGCAGCACCTTACGATTCAGAGATGAATCTCTCTACTTGAACGTTGATTCCATTTGTCACATGTTTAACAGACTGATGGTCTCCGGTGGGCACTCCAAGTGAGTGTGTGGGCATCGCTGTAGCAGTTCACGGGGACTGTCGCTGATTATATTTGATTGCGTTTGAGTGCAGTCTCACTGATGTGTCTAAGAGGTAGTATCATCCCACACTTGTCACATCCATGCCGAAAATGGAGAACACTGCTTGTAACGTACGCTCCCCGGTAAGTCATAAAAAAAAAAGAAAAAGAAAAAAAAAGAAAAGAAAAAGACCTGCCTACCTCGCCAGGTTTGCCATTTGGAAGAGATAATGTCAGCTGAAAGCTGAAAAAGCCTGTGATAGCTGGTATATGTACGCGACATGATTGAACCATGTAGTCTTCCTGCAGTTCTAAAAGGGAGTGAGCAAGTTTTGCATCTGTTGCCTCCCCTTAGGAGAGTATGCTATCATTCTAGCCCAGATGGATCCAGTCGATGGTTAAAACAAGAGACGGTGAAGGTGTGTATGTGTGTGTGTGTGCGTGCTTTTGTGTGTGTTTACCTCACTCCGGTATCACCTTTCATTCAGAGGTTTAACTCCATTAGCTGTGTCTATACTGCGGATTCTACGTTTCACTACCTTGGCTCTGTAAATACATTTCCAGGACAAAGGTGAAAGTGTCTGTGTTCCTATGCAAATATTTCTTCAGGCGGAGAGTAAAGGTAGTAGCTACGCATGCAGATTACAGTTCTACATTCGTGCTATCTCTAAGTAAAGGGGTAACCTAACGTTTTTCACGTTCCACACCTCCCTCTCAATGGTTAAACCACCACTCGCTTCTCCTATGAAAAATATAGGGGGACTTGTTTATTTCTTCTGTTTCAGATTGTCAGATTGCTTTTACAGCTTAAAACAAACCGTATATATATATATATATATATACGTAGGTTCGCAAACTAATACTTGAGTGCCCTTCAAAGTAAATGGTTTTTCATCACAGTTTCAAGCAAAGTTATGAAAACCAGGAGCATGAAACCACTTCCATGGTAAGAGATTCTGTCAAGAACAACTTACAACTTTAAAAAAAAGAGCCTTTGCTCTCTCTCTCTCTCTCTCTCTCTCTCTCTCTCTCTCGAGCTTAATGTGAAAATGTTTGTTAGCTAAGGCAGTGATACAGATTTGAATTGCCATTAGGATTTATGGGTAGCTCTTGGCTGCTGCCGGGGTGTTATTGTGTGTGCTGGTGTGATGATTAATGAGGTATTTTTGGCAAGTTGGCATTACTCATCAGTGCCATGGCAGTTTTGTTTCAAAAGTGCTGGTGCTAGAGAAAGAGGGATTTTAACCCATCAGCAGTGTGTGATGTCAGCATGCAGGACAACAAAAGAGAACTCCAAATCCGTGGCGTTTGCTGCATTACGGGGGCCCAGTCTGGGCTGAACACTGCGCTCTTTTCACTGGAAACAAACATACCACAGCACAGCACAGCACAGCACAGCACACCGCTGTTTCAGTCTGAACAAGCACCGTGTCGCACTCTCCAAAAGTCTTTTTCTATTTCACATTAATTCATAGCTGGGGATGTAATGACTCTAGCTGCATGGCTGAATGAACAACATAGCTATCATCTCATTATGTGTAATTTGAGACATGAGGAGCTTAATATAATAACAAATATTATCTTCCATGCCTGAAGCAAGACATTTGAATGTAAACAGTGCAGTGATATTCAATTATTTGTGGTGAAGGACATGCCGTGTCTTTCACAGATTTAAAATTGAGGTTACTCCAAATTTTGAATTGGTGTGATTAATACCAATACTGATTTAATAATGAATTGCAAGTTCATTTAGCCGTTATTGTATACTGTTGTAAATTAGGCATTACATTGTCAGATGTATGCGTGCCTTTTATTAATTTCTCATACCTGTGTTGAAACGTTAACTGAATCAGAGCACATTCAAACTAGTCACACCTTTGTTTGTTTAATACTGTGACCAAGACATGCTAAACCCTCTCATGTTTTTGCTTGCAAATCAGGATTACATATGGATATATCCAACGTAGTGGAAGCACAATTAAAGTTAATATGCTGTTCTGACTGCAAAGACATACTCTCAGTACCATTACATAAATCCCCTGAACCTACTCAACATAAAATAAAGGAAGGTAGAGTTTAGTGTGAATAGAGAGTGTTTCATATGAGGAAAAAGTCCAGTCACACAATTTAAGTGTTTGGGGGGGGGGTTTTTCCTCTCCTAAATTTACTCTGTTCTCGTTCCCCCAAATAATTTTCTTATTTCCTTAATTCTCTTTCAAGAAGTTGAACTAGATTTTCTCACAGCAAGGACACACGCTTTCAGTGAGATTCGCAGAAACACAAAAACAGTTTATAACTGCGGAGCACAGGTGTACAATTAATTAATAGCATTGACATTTAGAAAAAAAAAAAATCAACAGTTTGACAACGGCGAGATGAGAGAGAGAGAGAAAGTCCTGCTTCATTCCATCACAATCCAATTATTATTAATATATTTGCATGTTCACATCTTTTTTCTCTCTTCATTCTGATGAAAAAAAATAAAAAATCAAAGACGTAAACAGCAGCGAAGCCTTTCCTACCGCGTCGCTCTCTCTTTCGTGTTACGGGCGGAGGGCTTAACCCTACTTCAACCTGTTTATTTACATCTCCCAAAAGTTCTCTGGGAACACAATGACTGGAGTGAACGCTCTGTGCTTCAGAATCACACTAAGTCCCAGAGCACAAGCAGAGATGGCATAGACAGCCTCTGAAGGCAGGGTATTGTGGGGGCTTTGCCAGCGTCCAACAAGCTCTCTTTATGATGGGAAGAATTATGATGACCGTGCTAAGCAGTGGATCAGTGAGATCTGTGGCGGGGAGCGGGGATGAGTTGAGTAATTGTGACATACTGTAATACAGCAGCTCCCATTCATTAGTGGCCCCGTGTGTAATAAACTACTGGAAGAGCGAGTGGCAGCTGTACTATGAAGCCTGACACAAGGCCTCTTTTCTCTGTTGCCCAGACTTTGTCAAAGGCCAGTCAGTCTATAAGGTCCTCTGTGATTCCACAAGCCCGGCCAGAGATTCCAATAGAGGTTTGTTTTGGGGGAGCAAACAAGAGCCTCCCTTTGACTACAAAAAGAAAAAAAAGCGCTTTCAAAAACAGAAGACAAAAAAATCATATCATATTGGTGATTTTCTTTCCCTTTGGAACTTGGAAAAAGGTTGTAGATCTAAATGATTATCTGGCTCTAGGGATCTGTTTTAAATGTACTATCCAGACCTTTCTCTATTTTTGTTGTTGTTTTGTTTTGGGTTTTTTGTTTTGTTTTGTTTTGTTTTGTTTTTGTCTGCTGTGTGCACAAAAGATGGAACCAAGAATCCAGTCAAGTGGGTAAATCCTGGACTCTTGATATTTACTCCAAAGATAACAACAAAAGAACAGGTCATGTTTAGTTAATAGCTAGAAGGACTAAACCGTTGATTCAGATTACGTATGGTTGTGTGTGTGTATATATAGATATGTGTGTATGTGTGTGTGTGTGTGTGTGTGTGTGTAGAAACTGAGGGAGGAAACAAATACAGTGAGTAATTCACATTTCACATGTATGTTTGATACTTCTAAACTGTTTCATGTTGTCACATTTTAATGCCTCAGGAGGCGTCTTGTGTGAAAATCAGAGAACAAACAGTAATTGTTCACCTTCCATACCAGATGGTGGCTTCTGTGAACTGCAGACTGAAACGACTCATACAGAGATGCACCAGCCACACACAAAAATCATTACGGAAACTTAAATGCAAGTCCTCTTGCATTCATCCTATTGTCTGTCATTCCATCTTGAGGAAATAGTATGAATTCCTGTGACTATTGTAACAAACTCTGAAAGAAAAAGAAAGGTGACGTGGCATCTCTGTCACAAGTAGTGACGTTTTTTCGAGACCATCCTCTGCACTGGGTGCTTTTTACTCAGAGCTGTGATGTATTGTTGCACCAGCTATGCCTGCTGTCACCCTCCACATGATGGGGATCTGACCAGGGAGGGAGGGGGGGGGGGGGGGGTTGGTGGTATGGGGTGGAATGGGGGAACTGCACTTGCCTCTTGGAATGCGGCATGTCCCTGTGAACTATTTCTTTTGTTTTCTGGCTACTGTGTGGCGGTTTATAAAGTTGCTTTTTTTTTTTTTTCTTCTCACCTTCTAATGAGAGGAATAGAGACCCTCTGTCACAACGGAGATTGCTTGAGAACAATGAGATTCTTTTGATGAAACGGACATTTTTAGGAACCTCTAAAGGAAACATCAAATGTGTCAATACAGCAAGGTCACCGTGGAAAAATAACTCAGAACGAATTACTGTACTTTTCTCTTCCTTCGACGCTTTTCTTTTCAGAGAGCTGTGGTGGTGTAGACTACACACATCTTTAATTGGTATTTGCCGATGTATAAACTGTCCGAATCAATTTTAATTCCTGGTTCTTTTTACTGAGACTTGTCCATTTGTGTCGTATCCCATTTTTTCTTCTCAGGCCACAACGTTTTTTCGTTGTTTTTTTTTTTAAAATTCAAGATCCTTGAGAGTGATGTGGTTTTAAGTTTGCAGAAGCTCACTCATATCAGAAGTTTAAACAAAACTCCCACAAGGATATTTGCTGTCATTAACTGAGCTCAGGACAGTTTGCTGTAGACCAGTTGGACTATTGGTTGGCTTATACAGCTGTTATGGTTCTATAAGGAGTAATGATACCGGGCTTATTCATCCAATTGTCTTCCTATAAGTAATGAAACTTTAGTTTGCTCTGTATTGTATTCTGTCATTGAAATAAGACAACCATATAGCCTAATAAAAAAGAGAATGATATTTGGGAAATTACAAATCAAATACAAGGGGATTTGCTTTGTTTTTGTCATATTTTTTCTGCTGAATGATTCATCGAAGAGAGGTCAAAAACCGAATTACGCAAAAACCCACAGGGACGTTCATCGATCAAGCACCTAGCACACATCTCTGGTACTGACACAGTTAGGAGACAGGAGTAGGGATTAAAAAGTTTTGAGAGAAAGTTTAATCAGCAGGAACACTGGGGGTTAGGGGTGGGGGTGGGGTGGGGGCGGGGGGGGTTAGTAGGACTAACTCCATCTGTCGAGGGTTTCATCCAGTCGTGCACCCAGCCACACTGACAGGATTTCAGCCCACATGTTTGTGACATGGAGGGGTTGGGAGGGAGGGGGGGGGGGGGGGTGGTAGGGTGTGAGGAGGCTCTCTGGCTTCCTCCCGCAGCCCTCGGTATGGTGCTTAGAGGAGGAGGAGTAGTGGAGGGGGGGCTCGAAGGGCGGAGAAGTAGCCCTGTCTGAGGGCCTCTGTCACTAAAGGGTGGTGTGGGGGGGGGTTGGAGGGGTGCAGTGGGACTCTGCAGGGAAGGAAACACAGCCTCCAACCCCCCCTCTTTAACGGCAGTTGGACAAAAAAAAAAAAAAAGCACATTACATGCTTGCAAATCAGCCTGGCTGCTATTATTTTATTTACTCAGAGCAAAGACACTGATACCCCTTCACACACATCACACAGACATGTAAACTGGATCCCAGGCCAAAGCACTGTCACTCCGCCTGTATGAAACGCGTGAAGATGCTTAGCCGAACACGTGGGCAGCTTACCAAAGAACTCCCAAACAATTTGTGATGCTAATGCGTTTTGAGGTATGTTAAGGTTCATATTAACATTATGTATGGATGAGGGGAAAAGAATGAACGAAATGAACTATAACCGGCTTCAGTCAAAAATCCTCAATAGACCAAAGTTGGTGGCACAGTTAAAGTTGCTTTACATAAAACAACTCCTGATTCCTGTCCCTTAAATGCCACTCATAAAATGCAACAGGTATGTAAATACGTCGTAAAAGATCCCGAACCGCATTTGGCAACCGACCCTTAGGTGCCAGCAACACAATTACAGCAATGTTATTATGAATGGAATATTTGTGGCTTTGTTTTAAGTCCAGTATCAGCACTGTGTAATGACAGGTGTAATTTGACCGCAAATTCATTTTCTCCTCCTATTCTCTTTTTTTTTTCCTCCTAGATTTTTTCCCCAAGCATGGCTGTGATAATTGGATTGTGTGGACACCTGTATGAGTCCAGTATATCCAGGGGATTAGAACCAGGGATGGGTGAGTCAACTCCAATTATTGTCACATTTACCCGTACAACCGCCAAACCCCAACCCCCGTCTACACAACAAAATCAGTTCTACCACTTTTACCCAGTAACAGAAGATTAACAAAACTGGTTTGTTTGTTTGTTTGTTTGTTTATTTTCTCTGAGAGAACAACAGCAACAGTTGGGTACGCTACACTAAAGGCTCCTCAGAAATGGAGGTTTAGTTGCACTCCAGCAGTCGCTCATGGTGCCTCAGTTCACTCAGACAAAGAGACACTTAAAGACGGCACCCATAAAACTTCAAACATAAAAAAAAAAAAATAGTCAGAGTTTGTCTTAATGCCACCATCCACTGCGCTATTCAGACACAATCTGGCACAAGACAACAACTCTCTGTGTTCATCAGAGAATGGGCAGCACGTAGATGTTTGTAAACAGAGCGTGCGAGGGAGGTAGAGAGGTGGGGGGGGGGGGGGGTGGAGGAAGAGTAGTAGTGAAACTCAAGCAGGGAGCGAGGGAGGCGACTTCGGGGATGAGCGATGGGTAGACAGGCTTGTCTGTCGTGAAAGGAGTGGTTCTGCTAACTGCTGAGGGGATTCAAGGAAGAAAAAAAAAAAAAAAAAAGGGGGTCTAGGCAGGTAATTCATCAGCCTGAGTTGAAAATGGGATGGGCCAGGGCTGCAGGAACTTCCCATGGTCACCTCTGAGTGCGAATACGTAATGAGCTAGAGGGCTCCACATTTGCCACGGCTGATTAGCTGAGAACAATGATGCCAAACAGAACTCGCAGCCCTCACAATAGTGACTGGAAAGCCTCAAGGCGTTGTCTCCATATTTTTAGAGGAGAGGAGAAAGAAAAGGGGGGGGGGGGGCGAGAAGGGAACAAGACTGTACTTTATAGCTCTTCTGTCTTCTCTTTGCAAAGGAGGCAAATATATCTCTTTGAGCAAAAAGAGATTATGGGCTCTTAGTGATGTTCTCGAATAAAAAGAGTTTATGTACCTGGGCATGTTTGTGTACATTTTCCATAACTTTGTGAGAAGTAATATATACATACATACATATATATATATGTGTGTGTGTGTGTGTGTGTGTGTGTGTGTATGTGTGTATGTATGTACTGTATGTATGTATATGTATATATATATGTATACACACACACACACACACACATATATATATACAATATATATAAACCGTTTAAATATATACAAACTGACCATATCTGTTTCAAAATAACTACCCCTTTCTTCATATTGATATATGACTAACCTCACATCATACTCACACACACTCGTGAATAAAAGTTTATTTTGGCTGTCCCAGAGTCTTCATTATAAGCTCAGTCTACAGCCAAGGAACTCATCACTGATTGCTATCCATATATTTATGTAGAATGTGAATGTTATATGGTGCCATTTAAATTAACAATCTATTTTTCACAGACTGAATACTTTGTAATCTCAAAACTGCAATTAGTTTGAATAGCTAAGAGATCAACTTCATTAGTGCTTTAGTGCTTGTGAAGGTACTGGCATGCACTAATGTTCAATCTCTGTGGAAGCCATATCTCTTTGGACAAGCTGTCCTAAATTAGTTTCTGTATCAGTTAGAGACCATTTTCTCCCTACTTTTAGCTTAGGCTTGATAGAGAACCTCTGGAATATTTATTGGAAAGGGGGAGAAATAATTCCACAAAGACAATTTTGCCCTTTTGGTCACATGTTCTGTCTTTTTCGTCTTGTGTTTTTTTTCCAATTACTTAATGCTATTTAAATATACTGGGGCAGATGCATGCAGCTTACCATAGAGGGGCTGAAATAAGTCACGCTTAATTGTATTTCATAAATTATAATGAGAACCCCTCAGAATAAGCTTGCTGTAATAAAATGATAAAATGGACAATTATGAAAAAATTCCAGTGCCTTAATTTTCTAAACACACTCCAGAGAATATCCATAAGCAGGGAAGATTGGACTCCGAATTAAACAGCGTCCCTTCAGTGAATGGCAAAGAGCTGTAAATTGCCGGGGAGAGCGTACAAACTCCAATGTATTACAACACAGCAAATGCCCTAACATTACACAAATATTTCTCCTAAGACATTTCCTATAATATTCAATCTTACATTCATTAAACTAATTACAACATTATTATAATATATAATTGTCTGTGCTTGTGTGTGTATATATGTGTGTGTGTGTGTGTGTGTGTGTGTGTGTGTGTGCTTGCTCCTTTTGTATGAGCGATATAACACTTCTACAATGTCCCTTACACAGATCTGGACAATATGAAAAAGTAACTTTCCGTCATTACAGTATGCATAAGTTACATTCTGCTGTTTGTAGTTTGTTACGTGACTCTCTGAAGGTGCAACAATAAGGGTGAGGAAGAACTAGAAGACAGTCTCCGTTGCTGTTTCAGTGCTGTCTAAATTTCTAATCAAAAGTGTTTTTGGCTTAGACACGACGGATTGGTCCTCACCTGTGGGTCCTGCTGTGTTTTTAGTGCTGCACTCAAAGCATCTCTTCACGCCCTGGGCCGGTGCGACGGCTTCCTGTGCCCTGGTGGAGGCTGGACCTGGTTGGTGGCTGATGGTGAACCAGTTCAGACAGCTGATGACAACGACACATCAACAGTTTACTCACCGCACCTCTGCTGGTGTCACTGTGTACAAGAGACACATCACTTTAATCAACACTGCACAAATGAGCAAATTAACCATCTCCTTACGCTGTCATTAACTGTTTAAGTAAATCACATTATTAAATGAGGTTACCTCAGAATAGAGCTTAAAATTATTATATTCAAGCAAATGAGTCATGACATTTTTTTCTTTGAGACTTCCTGTTTAACCAGTTTATGGAATTATGGAAAGGTTCATGGGAAGGTAAATAGAAGTGTTAGACATGGAAGAACTTACCTTTTCATAACAGCTAGCCATAACTTTCTTTTTTTTTTCCATAATCAAATCCTCTTCTACTTTTTTAAAGAAAAAAATCAATAAAAAGACCACTTCAATGTTTTTATCTACCATATTACTTCAGTAATCATTTTTCAATGAGACTGAAAAACCATGGCATTATGTTTCATTTTAGTCCTGTTGTTTTCAAAAGATGAAGTGATGAGACAGATTTCTGATAAAAGAAAAAACAAAAAAAACTATGAATAATGTATATATATACAGTGTGTGTGTGTGTGTGTGTGTGTGTGTGTGTGTGTGTGTGTGTGTGTGTGAGTGCACATGTGTTTATGTATGCACATACGTATATTGTGACTCCCAACTACATGTTGTCCCACAGTTTCACTGTTTTCTAACTTTATCTAATGTATATCACTAAAACACTTGGAAATGTCACAAAAAAAAACAAAAAGCAAAAATTTCACACCCTTACACCCATAATAACAGAGAATCAAGAATGAAATCACCAATAAAAACAAGACGTTATCATCCCTCTCATAAAATGTGTGCTCTTGCAAGAAAGTACTTGTCCATGTTATTTTTGTGATATCATTGCAGGGTTCAAAACTTACAGAACAAGAAAAACTGCATACATATCACATTACTTCAAGGATGCTGTATGTGTCTTATCTGTGTCATCTGTTATATAGAAATCCTAAGGTTCTAAATGTTCCTCCAGGCATTCTATATAATGTGCATTCATGTAAAATCAATACCTGTATTACATTATGATTTCCTCTCCTCTAACTAACTCTCTCTGAAAAATATTCTCATCACTTGTCTGGCAATGGACATTTCCCTAAAATCGGGCCGAAAAATTTCAAAGACAAGGATGAGCTGAAAAGTCTCTTGCTTTCCAAGGCCAACTGAGAATGAAAGAGAAAGTGCAGGATGGTCTATTGACTGAACCAGATGAGCTGGATAGGAACGGACTGTTGACAACCAGTGCCCTCCAGGTGTTGGCAGCTGTGTGGGGGGGAAAAAAAGGGCTGTCAAGGCCCTTGTTGGGGGTTTCTCTCATCCAGTTGCAGACAGTGTGAATGCTAATGCTATTTAGGGCTCATAATTTATCCTAATGTATAAGAGCATTCCAGTGGAATCCTACACTGGAGCAGAACATGTAATCGAATAACTCTTGTGTAGTATCAGTGCAGCAGCCTCAGGTGATGAAACCGTCTCTGTCACATTACTCTCCTCTCTCGAAGCTCCCAGGCCTGCTATGAGCCATCTGCATTCAAACCCTTTCTTTATTTAAACACACAGGCTCGCAGCTCGGTCACACTATGCTGCACCCCATTCATCCCACGTTCGCAAATCCACAACGTACGTTTTCCTTTCAGTTGGGCTCGCGGATCAGAATCCACGTTTCGGGCGTTTACGACGACGAGCGACGTCTTCAAACGTGACCTCTCCATCGCCGAAGATCTCAGAGGAATCTTGAGGAAGGTCTATCACGTCAGAAATCGAGATCGGGACGGATTTCGGGACTCTGAACTCAAACAAAGCCCCCCTGATAGTATCAATCAAGGGGTCTGTGTGTCTCAGGGCATTGATTGGATTCTCCATTCCCAGGTTAACACTGCACGTTATCAAAAGAAGTTGACCAAAAGGTCAGTTGAGAGCGGGCCACGAAAACAAACAATTAATTTGGCATGGAGGTGTAATAGGATGAGTTCCCAGCGGGGACGGGCCCATTGTTCTGTTGGAATTAACCGTGGCAGGTCATGTGTCACTGGGCAGTGACCTCGACCCATTCACTTGCATTAGCCACGGCCCAATGAGAGGTCAAACACAGTAACAAGTCAGCCAAACACCCCACCCCATCCCTGTTCTGACCAGGGCAGCACTTACTAAACAAAAGACGGCATTACCAATGGGGGGGGGGGCGGGGGCTGGAACATGTGGTGGTATCCTGGCCTTCTCTGGTCTGAGCTACCTTGTGCATCATGCTATCTGTGCTTTGCTAATAGAGGGCAGTCTAGGTGCGCGACACCTAACGTGAGTGTTTTCGCTGTTTATTTTGGCCGACGTGTTTTGAAAGTCGGAGGGGGAAAAAAAAAAGCCTTTGACACCTCGGCTTCACCTAAGGTAGCTAGGGTAATGGGAGTACCTGACTCACGTCGGTTGAGTTTCAACAGGCTTGCTCAGGCACACTCTGACTAGGCCACCCATCAGGAATGTTTTGTGCTGTCCGTGTGTTGCTTTTTTTTTCTCCAGCGTGGCTCAAAGTTGCTGACTTCATTTAGTGTCAGTCACCCGGGGCCAGTGAGCCTCCAACGCATATGGAGCCTACACGTTTCTGCCTGACAGATGCATAGCGTAAGCGTGGCATGTTGTAGAAAAACACCTTATCCTTTCCCTTAAAGCCAAAGATACATCTAAATGAAAAAAAAAAAAAACATATCTGCACGAGAAACGTCTTTCGAGAGTTCAGCATAGCGAAAAAAAATTCAAATTCAATAACGGTCATCTGTTTCATACAGTCATGACAAGATAATTCTTGTTTACCACTGCCTGCATAAACTCCGCTTATCAACAATATCATCTCTTTCTCTAGAATCTGAGCATAGTAAGAGCTGTAAACTGCTACATGTGTGTGTGTGTGTGTGTGTGTGTGTTTTACATTCTTTGTTCTGAGAAGCAAGTTCGGTTCAGAAAGGCAGCCAGGACAGTTGTATAAGACTGTGTCTCCCTTAATTGATTGAGTGTGGAGTGGGTGGGTAAGCATGGGTCCATGCCCCACAGCAGAGAATCCAGAATTAAAACTTCAATCCCTCTTGCCATAGACTCAATTTCATCCCTCATCCAACATTATACAAATGAGGAATGAACAGATAGGTGTCTCCATCAGAAAAACTGAGTCCCTAAGCTTTCTGGTCTTGGCATGCAAGCTTTTTCCCTCTAAACCTCTCTTATGTTCTGCCAGCGTCAGGGGGATCCATTCCGCCACTTTCGTTTTGTAAAGAGTAAACAAGGCAGCAATAGTTACATCATCTACAGCACACACAGTTTGGCTGTTTTGGGGGGGTTATTTGAATTATACGCCATAAAAAAAAAAAAAGGAAGAGCTGCTGCCCTTAGTGGTTGAATTTAAGCGGAGAATAGGTTAAATGAACACATTCCTTCCCACCAGACAAAAAGGAACAAGCAGATGGGGAAACAGCAGTGAAACAAACTGGCAGCTAACTGACAACAAACTCATAGGTCAAGAGCAGAATATACACAACTGCATCATCATAAATGTTAGAACTAACATTAGACTTAATGTTAGAATGCAGGTACTATTGCTGGACTGTAGAGGGGGGAGAAAAATGAAAGAACAAAAAAAATCAACAATTTATTGTTTATTGATGGCTCAGTGAGAAGCTACATCATCATAAATGTTAGAAATAAGAATAGACTTAAAGTTAGAATGCAGGTACTATTGCTGGACTATAGAGGGGAAAAAAGTGGGGGGGAAAAAAAAATCAACAAATTATTGTTTACTGGTGGCTCAGTAAGAAGCTATAAGAAGAGGGTTGTTGTGTATAAAAGTGCTATTTCATACGATGGCACAAAAGAAGCTCTTACACTATGGCACATGTGTCCTTTCATTGCAAAGATGACTGGGCATATTCTTATGACAGCCAAGGGGCTGGGGAGACTAAACAGAGAGCGGACTTCATCCACGGCCACACAGGAGAACACTGTTGGGATTTGACTGAGGGATTGTCCAGTGTGTTGAAATCTGGCGAAAAGAGGAGCACATCCCTGCTTATTGGTCGTTTTGTTTCATTCTTTTTTTTTTTTTTTTGTCTGGGAACAGTGCCGCTTTCGCTTTTGTCAGTTTCGGAATGAATATCTCTTTTAGCTAACCGGTTTCAGCTGTTTTCCCAAGTTCTGGTAAACACAAACAAAATGCCATGATTAAAATAAATAAATAAATGAAACTTCACAAAAGCCACTCAGAGACAGATTTAACATAGAAACTAACAGACAATTTAACTTTAGTTAACTTACAGGTAAAACACTTGTGTCGTGAAGTAAAAAGAGCTTTATTCCCTCAAATTAACTTGAGTCACTCTCCCATAGGGTTAGACTAAATGGTCTACTCGGAAGGGCTTGTGTAGCAGGTCAGGGGAATCTTTGTAGTCAGTAGATCATATCGTGAATGCGGAGTACTACTTGCCTTCTGGCGTGGCATACAAACTGGATGAATGGAAACCTTCTGGACTGTCAGATTACCCTCAAAACCGTAATCTGAACTGAGCCAAAATGGGCGAAGGACACTTACCACCCACCAATGTTGTAAGCAATTGTGAAAAACAAGCTTTGTTTTAATGTTATAATGTACTTGCCACACAAATGTAAATTGAAAAGGTATCTATGGGTCTAGAGAAAAAGGACAAAAAACAGTATAATTTATGGAATATAACGGATCTAAAATGATTCCCGGTGGTAAACAAACCTACCACAGTAAGGTATATGATATAATACATAATACCAGCAGATAATTGTAAGATACGGTATAACAGCTGGGCGTGAGTACTAATATGCATACAGTAAAAATGAACTAAACACACACATTTTTTCATTAAAAGCAATTATCAGATTAATCACGTAATATGCACTTTGAAAGTCTTACCCAGACGCCTTTATTGCGCTTAAGATTGCCATATTGGAAATGTCTTTGATGGGACACATAAATATCAAAGTTAGCATAACCAAGCTGCATCTGTTCACTGCCTTCTTAATTCTTTCATTCTTAAGACCTTACCCAAGGTCATACCTTAACCATACTGGAGTGGGCATGGCCACATTAACAACATACAATCAGAGATGATTTCCCAGTTGGAGCCACTGGGCCTTTTGAAAATGATGAGTAAGAAGACTGTAGCTGGCCAGGTCTTACATTTTGGAAACTTGGGGTCTGGCTACTTGTGTGGCAGAGCCAAGACTACAAAGAGCTTAGGAGGAAAATGAAATGGCACATGGCAAAGGGCCACAGCAGCACCTCTCCTGTCCTCTACTCTCATCCCATTCAATCTAGGAAGGAAATGGACAGCTCTCTTTTTCTTTTCTTTTCTTTTCTTTTCTTTTTTATTTCTCTTTCTCTTTCTCTCTCTCTCTCTCTCTCTCTCTCTCTTTCTCATGGGCTCATATTCTTAGAATAACAATAAAATTACAATAAGTGTAAGAAGAAAAAAAAAACCTGTTTCTCATATTGCTTTAAAGCTCTCATCTTTTTGAAAGCTTTTATGAGGTTACCATTTTTACGGCCATCTCGTTTCATTAGGTTTGCTTACACTTAAGGCATGCCAAGAAAAACAGAGGGTGTAATGCTATGGTAAATTGTAAAATGTGTCATCCATTATAATTTCAAAACCTCAGAGTAATTACTGGATGTTTAATTTGCAACTATACATGAAGCTTCGGGAAGTCGGCGCTCCACTGTGGAGAACAAAAAAAGAAGAAGAAGGAGGAAAAAAAAACCCCTCTTGAATTTAATGACGCTGTAAGGGATTAAATACATTTCCTGTTCCTAATCTGGAAATTAGCCCTTAAAAGGCAAGAGGGAGAGAACAAGCAGCATTCAAAGGGGAGTTAACCCTTTAGAGGACCCTGCGTGTGTCAGCTCGTTGCGTGGAATCGCCGGAGCATGCCCACGGTCAAACTGGGTCTCAGGCTGGAACCAGAACAGAACTTTTAGTTCTATTAGAGAAGAATGCGGCCGTGCTTCTGTGAGATAAACCATGCAGGAAAGAGCTCACCATCTCGCCCCCCCCCCCCCCCAACCCCCCCCCCCCCCATCGAGCCACAGCGTCCTTGAGCTCCCATTCATGGAATCTTACTAATGAGAGTGGAAATGTCAGCTATGATACACTCCGAGGGTAGAAGGGAAACAGAGCACCACACAAAGGCCTTTTATGCGGTCTGCCTTGTATTTCCTCTGCACTTGTTTTCCAACCCCCTTTGTGACTTGATTAGTGGATCCTTTCACACATTCTCACATGCGAAAAGGGAGCTATTTACTTCTAGATTATTTTTAGTTAAGCATAGAGTGCCTTCATTGTCCTGGGTGGTGGCGCTGTGTGTTGTTCGGGGATTGCTTAGAACTGATTGGCAAATAGAATTGTTTCCCACTATTTTTGGGACAACATAGGGCCACACTAATTCACACAGTACAGGGGGCTGTTGGGCATTCGGATCTTCCATAATGAGAAATGCTGTAACAACAATAATTGCATTACGGCTAAAGCAGAAATCGGAGCGCAAAGCCAAATTGAAAAAGTTAAAAATACTTTGTAGCGTGGGCAGCAAAGTGAAGAGGCAGTCTTCCTTGAGATGCCAAGACTTTTATGCCGTCAATAGAATACGTGACCTTGTAATACCACTAAGTACCCAAAATGTTTTGAAGCCGGGATAGCTGTGTCAGAGGAGCTGATGTATACATGGCAAAGTAGGTTACATAGTTAATTAAGAAAACTAGCCTCTAAATCCGTTAAGTATGATCAAGTTACCCCCTGTAGAGACTCTAGAAATAAAATGGTGAGATAGGGAATCAGTAAATCCTGTGTAAAATTACAAAACGACAGACCTGTCAAAATAAAGCTGCAGAGGAATCCAACCGGTCTGA